>NC_068360.1:11680405-11880018 GCF_020536995.1 Dreissena polymorpha
CCGCTCACAGACAAAAATGTCGCGTAATAGGCTAAATAGGTGCACCTGGCTCCGATCCTAATTAAAAGTCCCGGCCGAAACTAGGTCAGCCCGATGGGCAAGTCGACGGCTGGTCAGCGTGCACTAGGGTCTCTTCCGGGGGATAAACTCTTGTTCGTTCCGAACGGGGCCCTAAAGGGCATTACCCGCTCACAGACAAAAATGTCGCGTAATAGGCTAAATAGGTTGCACCTGGCTCCGATCCTATTAAAAGTCCCGGCCGAAACATAGGTCAGCCCGACAAGGCAGACGACGGCTGGTCAGCGTTGCAACTATGTATTTTACCGGGGGATAACTCTTTTCGTCCGAAAGGGGCCCTTAAAGGGGCATACCGCTCACTGGGAAATGACGCATACGAGATGAAGGCTAAATAGGCTGCATGCACGGGGCCGATCCTAATTAAAAGTCCCGGCCGAAACTAGGAACAGCCCGATGGGCAGTCGACGGCTGGTCAGCGTGCACTAGGTCTCTTCCGGGGGATAACTCTTGTTCGTCCGAAAGGGGCCCTTAAAGGGGCATACCCGCTCACAGACAAAAATGTCGCGTAATAGGCTAAATAGGTTGCACCTGGCTCCGATCCTAATTAAAAAGTCCCGGCCGAAACTAGGTCAGCCCGACAGGCAGACGACGGCTGGTCAGCGTGCACTATGTCTCTTCCGGGGGATAACTCTTTTTCGTCCGAAAGGGGCCCTTAAAGGGGCATACCCGCTCACTGGGAAATGACGCATACGAGATGAAGGCTAAATAGGCTGCATGCACGGGGCCGATCCTAATTAAAAGTCCCGGCCGAAACTAGGATCAGCCCGATGGGCAGTCGACGGCTGGTCAGCGTGCACTAGGTCTCTTCCGGGGGATAACTCTTGTTCGTCCGAAAGGGGCCCTTAAAGGGGCATACCCGCTCACAGACAAAAATGTCGCGTAATAGGCTAAATAGGTTGCACCTGGCTCCGATCCTAATTAAAAGTCCCGGCCGAAACTAGGTCAGCCCGACAGGCAGTACGACGGCTGGTCAGCGTGCACTATGTCTCTTCCGGGGGATAACTCTTTTTCGTCCGAAAGGGGCCCTTAAAGGGGCATACCCGCTCACTGGGAAATGACGCATACGAGATGAAGGCTAAATAGGCTGCATGCACGGGGCCGATCCTAATTAAAAGTCCCGGCCGAAACTAGGACAGCCCGATGGGCAGTCGACGGCTGGTCAGCGTGCACTAGGTCTCTTCCGGGGGATAACTCTTGTTCGTCCGAAAGGGGCCCTTAAAGGGGCATACCCGCTCACAGACAAAAATGTCGCGTAATAGGCTAAATAGGTTGCACCTGGCTCCGATCCTAATTAAAAGTCCCGGCCGATACTAGGTCAGCCCGACAGGCAGACGACGGCTGGTCAGCGTGCACTATGTCTCTTCCGGGGGATAACTCTTTTTCGTCCGAAAGGGGCCCTTAAAGGGGCATACCCGCTCACTGGGAAATGACGCATACGAGATGAAGGCTAAATAGGCTGCATGCACGGGGCCGATCCTAATTAAAAGTCCCGGCCGAAACTAGGACAGCCCGATGGGCAGTCGACGGCTGGTCAGCGTGCACTAGGTCTCTTCCGGGGGATAACTCTTGTTCGTCCGAAAGGGGCCCTTAAAGGGGCATACCCGCTCACAGACAAAAATGTCGCGTAATAGGCTAAATAGGTTGCACCTGGCTCCGATCCTAATTAAAAGTCCCGGCCGAAACTAGGTCAGCCCGACAGGCAGTCGACGGCTGGTCAGCGTGCACTATGTCTCTACCGGGGGATAACTCTTTTTCGTCCGAAAGGGGCCCTTAAAGGGGCATACCCGCTCACTGGGAAATGACGCATACGAGATGAAGGCTAAATAGGCTGCATGCACGGGGCCGATCCTAATTAAAAGTCCCGGCCGAAACTAGGACAGCCCGATGGGCAGTCGACGGCTGGTCAGCGTGCACTAGGTCTCTTCCGGGGGATAACTCTTGTTCGTCCGAAAGGGGCCCTTAAAGGGGCATACCCGCTCACAGACAAAAATGTCGCATAATAGGCTAAATAGGTTGCACCTGGCTCCGATCCTAATTAAAAGTCCCGGCCGAAACTAGGTCAGCCCGACAGGCAGACGACGGCTGGTCAGCGTGCACTATGTCTCTTCCGGGGGATAACTCTTTTTCGTCCGAAAGGGGCCCTTAAAGGGGCATACCCGCTCACTGGGAAATGACGCATACGAGATGAAGGCTAAATAGGCTGCATGCACGGGGCCGATCCTAATTAAAAGTCCCGGCCGAAACTAGGACAGCCCGATGGGCAGTCGACGGCTGGTCAGCGTGCACTAGGTCTCTTCCGGGGGATAACTCTTGTTCGTCCGAAAGGGGCCCTTAAAGGGGCATACCCGCTCACAGACAAAAATGTCGCGTAATAGGCTAAATAGGTTGCACCTGGCTCCGATCCTAATTAAAAGTCCCGGCCGAAACTAGGTCAGCCCGACAGGCAGTCGACGGCTGGTCAGCGTGCACTATGTCTCTACCGGGGGATAACTCTTTTTCGTCCGAAAGGGGCCCTTAAAGGGGCATACTCGCTCACTGGGAAATGACGCATACGAGATGAAGGCTAAATAGGCTGCATGCACGGGGCCGATCCTAATTAAAAGTCCCGGCCGAAACTAGTTACAGCCCGATGGGCAGTCGACGGCTGGTCAGCGTGCACTAGGTCTCTTCCGGGGGATAACTCTTGTTCGTCCGAAAGGGGCCCTTAAAGGGGCATACCCGCTCACAGACAAAAATGTCGCGTAATAGGCTAAATAGGTTGCACCTGGCTCCGATCCTAATTAAAAGTCCCGGCCGATACTAGGTCAGCCCGACAGGCAGACGACGGCTGGTCAGCGTGCACTATGTCTCTTCCGGGGGATAACTCTTTTTCGTCCGAAAGGGGCCCTTAAAGGGGCATACCCGCTCACTGGGAAATGACGCATACGAGATGAAGGCTAAATAGGCTGCATGCACGGGGCCGATCCTAATTAAAAGTCCCGGCCGAAACTAGGACAGCCCGATGGGCAGTCGACGGCTGGTCAGCGTGCACTAGGTCTCTTCCGGGGGATAACTCTTGTTCGTCCGAAAGGGGCCCTTAAAGGGGCATACCCGCTCACAGACAAAAATGTCGCGTAATAGGCTAAATAGGTTGCACCTGGCTCCGATCCTAATTAAAAGTCCCGGCCGAAACTAGGTCAGCCCGACAGGCAGTCGACGGCTGGTCAGCGTGCACTATGTCTCTACCGGGGGATAACTCTTTTTCGTCCGAAAGGGGCCCTTAAAGGGGCATACCCGCTCACTGGGAAATGACGCATACGAGATGAAGGCTAAATAGGCTGCATGCACGGGGCCGATCCTAATTAAAAGTCCCGGCCGAAACTAGGACAGCCCGATGGGCAGTCGACGGCTGGTCAGCGTGCACTAGGTCTCTTCCGGGGGATAACTCTTGTTCGTCCGAAAGGGGCCCTTAAAGGGGCATACCCGCTCACAGACAAAAATGTCGCGTAATAGGCTAAATAGGTTGCACCTGGCTCCGATCCTAATTAAAAGTCCCGGCCGAAACTAGGTCAGCCCGACAGGCAGACGACGGCTGGTCAGCGTGCACTATGTCTCTTCCGGGGGATAACTCTTTTTCGTCCGAAAGGGGCCCTTAAAGGGGCATACCCGCTCACTGGGAAATGACGCATACGAGATGAAGGCTAAATAGGCTGCATGCACGGGGCCGATCCTAATTAAAAGTCCCGGCCGAAACTAGGACAGCCCGATGGGCAGTCGACGGCTGGTCAGCGTGCACTAGGTCTCTTCCGGGGGATAACTCTTGTTCGTCCGAAAGGGGCCCTTAAAGGGGCATACCCGCTCACAGACAAAAATGTCGCGTAATAGGCTAAATAGGTTGCACCTGGCTCCGATCCTAATTAAAAGTCCCGGCCGAAACTAGGTCAGCCCGACAGGCAGATCGACGGCTGGTCAGCGTGCACTATGTCTCTACCGGGGGATAACTCTTTTTCGTCCGAAAGGGGCCCTTAAAGGGGCATACCCGCTCACTGGGAAATGACGCATACGAGATGAAGGCTAAATAGGCTGCATGCACGGGGCCGATCCTAATTAAAAGTCCCGGCCGAAACTAGGACAGCCCGATGGGCAGTCGACGGCTGGTCAGCGTGCACTAGGTCTCTTCCGGGGGATAACTCTTGTTCGTCCGAAAGGGGCCCTTAAAGGGGCATACCCGCTCACAGACAAAAATGTCGCGTAATAGGCTAAATAGGTTGCACCTGGCTCCGATCCTAATTAAAAGTCCCGGCCGAAACTAGGTCAGCCCGACAGGCAGACGACGGCTGGTCAGCGTGCACTATGTCTCTTCCGGGGGATAACTCTTTTTCGTCCGAAAGGGGCCCTTAAAGGGGCATACCCGCTCACTGGGAAATGACGCATACGAGATGAAGGCTAAATAGGCTGCATGCACGGGGCCGATCCTAATTAAAAGTCCCGGCCGAAACTAGGACAGCCCGATGGGCAGTCGACGGCTGGTCAGCGTGCACTAGGTCTCTTCCGGGGGATAACTCTTGTTCGTCCGAAAGGGGCCCTTAAAGGGGCATACCCGCTCACAGACAAAAATGTCGCGTAATAGGCTAAATAGGTTGCACCTGGCTCCGATCCTAATTAAAAGTCCCGGCCGAAACTAGGTCAGCCCGACAGGCAGTCGACGGCTGGTCAGCGTGCACTATGTCTCTACCGGGGGATAACTCTTTTTCGTCCGAAAGGGGCCCTTAAAGGGGCATACCCGCTCACTGGGAAATGACGCATACGAGATGAAGGCTAAATAGGCTGCATGCACGGGGCCGATCCTAATTAAAAGTCCCGGCCGAAACTAGGACAGCCCGATGGGCAGTCGACGGCTGGTCAGCGTGCACTAGGTCTCTTCCGGGGGATAACTCTTGTTCGTCCGAAAGGGGCCCTTAAAGGGGCATACCCGCTCACAGACAAAAATGTCGCGTAATAGGCTAAATAGGTTGCACCTGGCTCCGATCCTAATTAAAAGTCCCGGCCGAAACTAGGTCAGCCCGACAGGCAGACGACGGCTGGTCAGCGTGCACTATGTCTCTTCCGGGGGATAACTCTTTTTCGTCCGAAAGGGGCCCTTAAAGGGGCATACCCGCTCACTGGGAAATGACGCATACGAGATGAAGGCTAAATAGGCTGCATGCACGGGGCCGATCCTAATTAAAAGTCCCGGCCGAAACTAGGACAGCCCGATGGGCAGTCGACGGCTGGTCAGCGTGCACTAGGTCTCTTCCGGGGGATAACTCTTGTTCGTCCGAAAGGGGCCCTTAAAGGGGCATACCCGCTCACAGACAAAAATGTCGCGTAATAGGCTAAATAGGTTGCACCTGGCTCCGATCCTAATTAAAAGTCCCGGCCGAAACTAGGTCAGCCCGACAGGCAGTCGACGGCTGGTCAGCGTGCACTATGTCTCTACCGGGGGATAACTCTTTTTCGTCCGAAAGGGGCCCTTAAAGGGGCATACCCGCTCACTGGGAAATGCACGCATACGAGATGAAGGCTAAATAGGCTGCATGCACGGGGCCGATCCTAATTAAAAGTCCCGGCCGAAACTAGTTACAGCCCGATGGGCAGTCGACGGCTGGTCAGCGTGCACTAGGTCTCTTCCGGGGGATAACTCTTGTTCGTCCGAAAGGGGCCCTTAAAGGGGCATACCCGCTCACAGACAAAAATGTCGCGTAATAGGCTAAATAGGTTGCACCTGGCTCCGATCCTAATTAAAAGTCCCGGCCGAAACTAGGTCAGCCCGACAGGCAGACGACGGCTGGTCAGCGTGCACTATGTCTCTTCCGGGGGATAACTCTTTTTCGTCCGAAAGGGGCCCTTAAAGGGGCATACCCGCTCACTGGGAAATGACGCATACGAGATGAAGGCTAAATAGGCTGCATGCACGGGGCCGATCCTAATTAAAAGTCCCGGCCGAAACTAGGACAGCCCGATGGGCAGTCGACGGCTGGTCAGCGTGCACTAGGTCTCTTCCGGGGGATAACTCTTGTTCGTCCGAAAGGGGCCCTTAAAGGGGCATACCCGCTCACAGACAAAAATGTCGCGTAATAGGCTAAATAGGTTGCACCTGGCTCCGATCCTAATTAAAAGTCCCGGCCGAAACTAGGTCAGCCCGACAGGCAGACGACGGCTGGTCAGCGTGCACTATGTCTCTTCCGGGGGATAACTCTTTTTCGTCCGAAAGGGGCCCTTAAAGGGGCATACCCGCTCACTGGGAAATGACGCATACGAGATGAAGGCTAAATAGGCTGCATGCACGGGGCCGATCCTAATTAAAAGTCCCGGCCGAAACTAGGACAGCCCGATGGGCAGTCGACGGCTGGTCAGCGTGCACTAGGTCTCTTCCGGGGGATAACTCTTGTTCGTCCGAAAGGGGCCCTTAAAGGGGCATACCCGCTCACAGACAAAAATGTCGCGTAATAGGCTAAATAGGTTGCACCTGGCTCCGATCCTAATTAAAAGTCCCGGCCGAAACTAGGTCAGCCCGACAGGCAGTCGACGGCTGGTCAGCGTGCACTATGTCTCTACCGGGGGATAACTCTTTTTCGTCCGAAAGGGGCCCTTAAAGGGGCATACCCGCTCACTGGGAAATGACGCATACGAGATGAAGGCTAAATAGGCTGCATGCACGGGGCCGATCCTAATTAAAAGTCCCGGCCGAAACTAGGACAGCCCGATGGGCAGTCGACGGCTGGTCAGCGTGCACTAGGTCTCTTCCGGGGGATAACTCTTGTTCGTCCGAAAGGGGCCCTTAAAGGGGCATACCCGCTCACAGACAAAAATGTCGCGTAATAGGCTAAATAGGTTGCACCTGGCTCCGATCCTAATTAAAAGTCCCGGCCGAAACTAGGTCAGCCCGACAGGCAGACGACGGCTGGTCAGCGTGCACTATGTCTCTTCCGGGGGATAACTCTTTTTCGTCCGAAAGGGGCCCTTAAAGGGGCATACCCGCTCACTGGGAAATGACGCATACGAGATGAAGGCTAAATAGGCTGCATGCACGGGGCCGATCCTAATTAAAAGTCCCGGCCGAAACTAGGACAGCCCGATGGGCAGTCGACGGCTGGTCAGCGTGCACTAGGTCTCTTCCGGGGGATAACTCTTGTTCGTCCGAAAGGGGCCCTTAAAGGGGCATACCCGCTCACAGACAAAAATGTCGCGTAATAGGCTAAATAGGTTGCACCTGGCTCCGATCCTAATTAAAAGTCCCGGCCGAAACTAGGTCAGCCCGACAGGCAGTCGACGGCTGGTCAGCGTGCACTATGTCTCTACCGGGGGATAACTCTTTTTCGTCCGAAAGGGGCCCTTAAAGGGGCATACCCGCTCACTGGGAAATGACGCATACGAGATGAAGGCTAAATAGGCTGCATGCACGGGGCCGATCCTAATTAAAAGTCCCGGCCGAAACTAGTACAGCCCGATGGGCAGTCGACGGCTGGTCAGCGTGCACTAGGTCTCTTCCGGGGGATAACTCTTGTTCGTCCGAAAGGGGCCCTTAAAGGGGCATACCCGCTCACAGACAAAAATGTCGCGTAATAGGCTAAATAGGTTGCACCTGGCTCCGATCCTAATTAAAAGTCCCGGCCGAAACTAGGTCAGCCCGACAGGCAGTCGACGGCTGGTCAGCGTGCACTATGTCTCTTACCGGGGGATAACTCTTTTTCGTCCGAAAGGGGCCCTTAAAGGGGCATACCCGCTCACTGGGAAATGACGCATACGAGATGAAGGCTAAATAGGCTGCATGCACGGGGCCGATCCTAATTAAAAGTCCCGGCCGAAACTAGGACAGCCCGATGGGCAGTCGACGGCTGGTCAGCGTGCACTAGGTCTCTTCCGGGGGATAACTCTTGTTCGTCCGAAAGGGGCCCTTAAAGGGGCATACCCGCTCACAGACAAAAATGTCGCGTAATAGGCTAAATAGGTTGCACCTGGCTCCGATCCTAATTAAAAGTCCCGGCCGAAACTAGGTCAGCCCGACAGGCAGACGACGGCTGGTCAGCGTGCACTATGTCTCTTCCGGGGGATAACTCTTTTTCGTCCGAAAGGGGCCCTTAAAGGGGCATACCCGCTCACTGGGAAATGACGCATACGAGATGAAGGCTAAATAGGCTGCATGCACGGGGCCGATCCTAATTAAAAGTCCCGGCCGAAACTAGGACAGCCCGATGGGCAGTCGACGGCTGGTCAGCGTGCACTAGGTCTCTTCCGGGGGATAACTCTTGTTCGTCCGAAAGGGGCCCTTAAAGGGGCATACCCGCTCACAGACAAAAATGTCGCGTAATAGGCTAAATAGGTTGCACCTGGCTCCGATCCTAATTAAAAGTCCCGGCCGAAACTAGGTCAGCCCGACAGGCAGTCGACGGCTGGTCAGCGTGCACTATGTCTCTACCGGGGGATAACTCTTTTTCGTCCGAAAGGGGCCCTTAAAGGGGCATACCCGCTCACTGGGAAATGACGCATACGAGATGAAGGCTAAATAGGCTGCATGCACGGGGCCGATCCTAATTAAAAGTCCCGGCCGAAACTAGGACAGCCCGATGGGCAGTCGACGGCTGGTCAGCGTGCACTAGGTCTCTTCCGGGGGATAACTCTTGTTCGTCCGAAAGGGGCCCTTAAAGGGGCATACCCGCTCACAGACAAAAATGTCGCGTAATAGGCTAAATAGGTTGCACCTGGCTCCGATCCTAATTAAAAGTCCCGGCCGAAACTAGGTCAGCCCGACAGGCAGACGACGGCTGGTCAGCGTGCACTATGTCTCTTCCGGGGGATAACTCTTTTTCGTCCGAAAGGGGCCCTTAAAGGGGCATACCCGCTCACTGGGAAATGACGCATACGAGATGAAGGCTAAATAGGCTGCATGCACGGGGCCGATCCTAATTAAAAGTCCCGGCCGAAACTAGGACAGCCCGATGGGCAGTCGACGGCTGGTCAGCGTGCACTAGGTCTCTTCCGGGGGATAACTCTTGTTCGTCCGAAAGGGGCCCTTAAAGGGGCATACCCGCTCACAGACAAAAATGTCGCGTAATAGGCTAAATAGGTTGCACCTGGCTCCGATCCTAATTAAAAGTCCCGGCCGAAACTAGGTCAGCCCGACAGGCAGTCGACGGCTGGTCAGCGTGCACTATGTCTCTACCGGGGGATAACTCTTTTTCGTCCGAAAGGGGCCCTTAAAGGGGCATACCCGCTCACTGGGAAATGACGCATACGAGATGAAGGCTAAATAGGCTGCATGCACGGGGCCGATCCTAATTAAAAGTCCCGGCCGAAACTAGTACAGCCCGATGGGCAGTCGACGGCTGGTCAGCGTGCACTAGGTCTCTTCCGGGGGATAACTCTTGTTCGTCCGAAAGGGGCCCTTAAAGGGGCATACCCGCTCACAGACAAAAATGTCGCGTAATAGGCTAAATAGGTTGCACCTGGCTCCGATCCTAATTAAAAGTCCCGGCCGAAACTAGGTCAGCCCGACAGGCAGTCGACGGCTGGTCAGCGTGCACTATGTCTCTACCGGGGGATAACTCTTTTTCGTCCGAAAGGGGCCCTTAAAGGGGCATACCCGCTCACTGGGAAATGACGCATACGAGATGAAGGCTAAATAGGCTGCATGCACGGGGCCGATCCTAATTAAAAGTCCCGGCCGAAACTAGGACAGCCCGATGGGCAGTCGACGGCTGGTCAGCGTGCACTAGGTCTCTTCCGGGGGATAACTCTTGTTCGTCCGAAAGGGGCCCTTAAAGGGGCATACCCGCTCACAGACAAAAATGTCGCGTAATAGGCTAAATAGGTTGCACCTGGCTCCGATCCTAATTAAAAGTCCCGGCCGAAACTAGGTCAGCCCGACAGGCAGACGACGGCTGGTCAGCGTGCACTATGTCTCTTCCGGGGGATAACTCTTTTTCGTCCGAAAGGGGCCCTTAAAGGGGCATACCCGCTCACTGGGAAATGACGCATACGAGATGAAGGCTAAATAGGCTGCATGCACGGGGCCGATCCTAATTAAAAGTCCCGGCCGAAACTAGGACAGCCCGATGGGCAGTCGACGGCTGGTCAGCGTGCACTAGGTCTCTTCCGGGGGATAACTCTTGTTCGTCCGAAAGGGGCCCTTAAAGGGGCATACCCGCTCACAGACAAAAATGTCGCGTAATAGGCTAAATAGGTTGCACCTGGCTCCGATCCTAATTAAAAGTCCCGGCCGAAACTAGGTCAGCCCGACAGGCAGTCGACGGCTGGTCAGCGTGCACTATGTCTCTTACCGGGGGATAACTCTTTTTCGTCCGAAAGGGGCCCTTAAAGGGGCATACCCGCTCACTGGGAAATGACGCATACGAGATGAAGGCTAAATAGGCTGCATGCACGGGGCCGATCCTAATTAAAAGTCCCGGCCGAAACTAGGACAGCCCGATGGGCAGTCGACGGCTGGTCAGCGTGCACTAGGTCTCTTCCGGGGGATAACTCTTGTTCGTCCGAAAGGGGCCCTTAAAGGGGCATACCCGCTCACAGACAAAAATGTCGCGTAATAGGCTAAATAGGTTGCACCTGGCTCCGATCCTAATTAAAAGTCCCGGCCGAAACTAGGTCAGCCCGACAGGCAGACGACGGCTGGTCAGCGTGCACTATGTCTCTTCCGGGGGATAACTCTTTTTCGTCCGAAAGGGGCCCTTAAAGGGGCATACCCGCTCACTGGGAAATGACGCATACGAGATGAAGGCTAAATAGGCTGCATGCACGGGGCCGATCCTAATTAAAAGTCCCGGCCGAAACTAGGACAGCCCGATGGGCAGTCGACGGCTGGTCAGCGTGCACTAGGTCTCTTCCGGGGGATAACTCTTGTTCGTCCGAAAGGGGCCCTTAAAGGGGCATACCCGCTCACAGACAAAAATGTCGCGTAATAGGCTAAATAGGTTGCACCTGGCTCCGATCCTAATTAAAAGTCCCGGCCGAAACTAGGTCAGCCCGACAGGCAGATCGACGGCTGGTCAGCGTGCACTATGTCTCTTACCGGGGGATAACTCTTTTTCGTCCGAAAGGGGCCCTTAAAGGGGCATACCCGCTCACTGGGAAATGACGCATACGAGATGAAGGCTAAATAGGCTGCATGCACGGGGCCGATCCTAATTAAAAGTCCCGGCCGAAACTAGTACAGCCCGATGGGCAGTCGACGGCTGGTCAGCGTGCACTAGGTCTCTTCCGGGGGATAACTCTTGTTCGTCCGAAAGGGGCCCTTAAAGGGGCATACCCGCTCACAGACAAAAATGTCGCGTAATAGGCTAAATAGGTTGCACCTGGCTCCGATCCTAATTAAAAGTCCCGGCCGAAACTAGGTCAGCCCGACAGGCAGTCGACGGCTGGTCAGCGTGCACTATGTCTCTACCGGGGGATAACTCTTTTTCGTCCGAAAGGGGCCCTTAAAGGGGCATACCCGCTCACTGGGAAATGACGCATACGAGATGAAGGCTAAATAGGCTGCATGCACGGGGCCGATCCTAATTAAAAGTCCCGGCCGAAACTAGGACAGCCCGATGGGCAGTCGACGGCTGGTCAGCGTGCACTAGGTCTCTTCCGGGGGATAACTCTTGTTCGTCCGAAAGGGGCCCTTAAAGGGGCATACCCGCTCACAGACAAAAATGTCGCGTAATAGGCTAAATAGGTTGCACCTGGCTCCGATCCTAATTAAAAGTCCCGGCCGAAACTAGGTCAGCCCGACAGGCAGACGACGGCTGGTCAGCGTGCACTATGTCTCTTCCGGGGGATAACTCTTTTTCGTCCGAAAGGGGCCCTTAAAGGGGCATACCCGCTCACTGGGAAATGACGCATACGAGATGAAGGCTAAATAGGCTGCATGCACGGGGCCGATCCTAATTAAAAGTCCCGGCCGAAACTAGGACAGCCCGATGGGCAGTCGACGGCTGGTCAGCGTGCACTAGGTCTCTTCCGGGGGATAACTCTTGTTCGTCCGAAAGGGGCCCTTAAAGGGGCATACCCGCTCACAGACAAAAATGTCGCGTAATAGGCTAAATAGGTTGCACCTGGCTCCGATCCTAATTAAAAGTCCCGGCCGAAACTAGGTCAGCCCGACAGGCAGTCGACGGCTGGTCAGCGTGCACTATGTCTCTACCGGGGGATAACTCTTTTTCGTCCGAAAGGGGCCCTTAAAGGGGCATACCCGCTCACTGGGAAATGACGCATACGAGATGAAGGCTAAATAGGCTGCATGCACGGGGCCGATCCTAATTAAAAGTCCCGGCCGAAACTAGGACAGCCCGATGGGCAGTCGACGGCTGGTCAGCGTGCACTAGGTCTCTTCCGGGGGATAACTCTTGTTCGTCCGAAAGGGGCCCTTAAAGGGGCATACCCGCTCACAGACAAAAATGTCGCGTAATAGGCTAAATAGGTTGCACCTGGCTCCGATCCTAATTAAAAGTCCCGGCCGAAACTAGGTCAGCCCGACAGGCAGACGACGGCTGGTCAGCGTGCACTATGTCTCTTCCGGGGGATAACTCTTTTTCGTCCGAAAGGGGCCCTTAAAGGGGCATACCCGCTCACTGGGAAATGACGCATACGAGATGAAGGCTAAATAGGCTGCATGCACGGGGCCGATCCTAATTAAAAGTCCCGGCCGAAACTAGGACAGCCCGATGGGCAGTCGACGGCTGGTCAGCGTGCACTAGGTCTCTTCCGGGGGATAACTCTTGTTCGTCCGAAAGGGGCCCTTAAAGGGGCATACCCGCTCACAGACAAAAATGTCGCGTAATAGGCTAAATAGGTTGCACCTGGCTCCGATCCTAATTAAAAGTCCCGGCCGAAACTAGGTCAGCCCGACAGGCAGTCGACGGCTGGTCAGCGTGCACTATGTCTCTTCCGGGGGATAACTCTTTTTCGTCCGAAAGGGGCCCTTAAAGGGGCATACCCGCTCACTGGGAAATGACGCATACGAGATGAAGGCTAAATAGGCTGCATGCACGGGGCCGATCCTAATTAAAAGTCCCGGCCGAAACTAGGTACAGCCCGATGGGCAGTCGACGGCTGGTCAGCGTGCACTAGGTCTCTTCCGGGGGATAACTCTTGTTCGTCCGAAAGGGGCCCTTAAAGGGGCATACCCGCTCACAGACAAAAATGTCGCGTAATAGGCTAAATAGGTTGCACCTGGCTCCGATCCTAATTAAAAGTCCCGGCCGAAACTAGGTCAGCCCGACAGGCAGTCGACGGCTGGTCAGCGTGCACTATGTCTCTACCGGGGGATAACTCTTTTTCGTCCGAAAGGGGCCCTTAAAGGGGCATACCCGCTCACTGGGAAATGACGCATACGAGATGAAGGCTAAATAGGCTGCATGCACGGGGCCGATCCTAATTAAAAGTCCCGGCCGAAACTAGGACAGCCCGATGGGCAGTCGACGGCTGGTCAGCGTGCACTAGGTCTCTTCCGGGGGATAACTCTTGTTCGTCCGAAAGGGGCCCTTAAAGGGGCATACCCGCTCACAGACAAAAATGTCGCGTAATAGGCTAAATAGGTTGCACCTGGCTCCGATCCTAATTAAAAGTCCCGGCCGATACTAGGTCAGCCCGACAGGCAGACGACGGCTGGTCAGCGTGCACTATGTCTCTTCCGGGGGATAACTCTTTTTCGTCCGAAAGGGGCCCTTAAAGGGGCATACCCGCTCACTGGGAAATGACGCATACGAGATGAAGGCTAAATAGGCTGCATGCACGGGGCCGATCCTAATTAAAAGTCCCGGCCGAAACTAGGACAGCCCGATGGGCAGTCGACGGCTGGTCAGCGTGCACTAGGTCTCTTCCGGGGGATAACTCTTGTTCGTCCGAAAGGGGCCCTTAAAGGGGCATACCCGCTCACAGACAAAAATGTCGCGTAATAGGCTAAATAGGTTGCACCTGGCTCCGATCCTAATTAAAAGTCCCGGCCGAAACTAGGTCAGCCCGACAGGCAGTCGACGGCTGGTCAGCGTGCACTATGTCTCTTACCGGGGGATAACTCTTTTTCGTCCGAAAGGGGCCCTTAAAGGGGCATACCCGCTCACTGGGAAATGACGCATACGAGATGAAGGCTAAATAGGCTGCATGCACGGGGCCGATCCTAATTAAAAGTCCCGGCCGAAACTAGGACAGCCCGATGGGCAGTCGACGGCTGGTCAGCGTGCACTAGGTCTCTTCCGGGGGATAACTCTTGTTCGTCCGAAAGGGGCCCTTAAAGGGGCATACCCGCTCACAGACAAAAATGTCGCGTAATAGGCTAAATAGGTTGCACCTGGCTCCGATCCTAATTAAAAGTCCCGGCCGAAACTAGGTCAGCCCGACAGGCAGACGACGGCTGGTCAGCGTGCACTATGTCTCTTCCGGGGGATAACTCTTTTTCGTCCGAAAGGGGCCCTTAAAGGGGCATACCCGCTCACTGGGAAATGACGCATACGAGATGAAGGCTAAATAGGCTGCATGCACGGGGCCGATCCTAATTAAAAGTCCCGGCCGAAACTAGGACAGCCCGATGGGCAGTCGACGGCTGGTCAGCGTGCACTAGGTCTCTTCCGGGGGATAACTCTTGTTCGTCCGAAAGGGGCCCTTAAAGGGGCATACCCGCTCACAGACAAAAATGTCGCGTAATAGGCTAAATAGGTTGCACCTGGCTCCGATCCTAATTAAAAGTCCCGGCCGAAACTAGGTCAGCCCGACAGGCAGTCGACGGCTGGTCAGCGTGCACTATGTCTCTACCGGGGGATAACTCTTGTTCGTCCGAAAGGGGCCCTTAAAGGGGCATACTCGCTCACTGGGAAATCACGCATACGAGATGAAGGCTAAATAGGCTGCATGCACGGGGCCGATCCTAATTAAAAGTCCCGGCCGAAACTAGTTCAGCCCGATGGGCAGTCGACGGCTGGTCAGCGTGCACTAGGTCTCTTCCGGGGGATAACTCTTGTTCGTCCGAAAGGGGCCCTTAAAGGGGCATACCCGCTCACAGACAAAAATGTCGCGTAATAGGCTAAATAGGTTGCACCTGGCTCCGATCCTAATTAAAAGTCCCGGCCGAAACTAGGTCAGCCCGACAGGCAGTCGACGGCTGGTCAGCGTGCACTATGTCTCTACCGGGGGATAACTCTTTTTCGTCCGAAAGGGGCCCTTAAAGGGGCATACCCGCTCACTGGGAAATGACGCATACGAGATGAAGGCTAAATAGGCTGCATGCACGGGGCCGATCCTAATTAAAGTCCCGGCCGAAACTAGGACAGCCCGATGGGCAGTCGACGGCTGGTCAGCGTGCACTAGGTCTCTTCCGGGGGATAACTCTTGTTCGTCCGAAAGGGGCCCTTAAAGGGGCATACCCGCTCACAGACAAAAATGTCGCGTAATAGGCTAAATAGGTTGCACCTGGCTCCGATCCTAATTAAAAGTCCCGGCCGATACTAGGTCAGCCCGACAGGCAGACGACGGCTGGTCAGCGTGCACTATGTCTCTTCCGGGGGATAACTCTTTTTCGTCCGAAAGGGGCCCTTAAAGGGGCATACCCGCTCACTGGGAAATGACGCATACGAGATGAAGGCTAAATAGGCTGCATGCACGGGGCCGATCCTAATTAAAAGTCCCGGCCGAAACTAGGACAGCCCGATGGGCAGTCGACGGCTGGTCAGCGTGCACTAGGTCTCTTCCGGGGGATAACTCTTGTTCGTCCGAAAGGGGCCCTTAAAGGGGCATACCCGCTCACAGACAAAAATGTCGCGTAATAGGCTAAATAGGTTGCACCTGGCTCCGATCCTAATTAAAAGTCCCGGCCGAAACTAGGTCAGCCCGACAGGCAGTCGACGGCTGGTCAGCGTGCACTATGTCTCTACCGGGGGATAACTCTTTTTCGTCCGAAAGGGGCCCTTAAAGGGGCATACCCGCTCACTGGGAAATGACGCATACGAGATGAAGGCTAAATAGGCTGCATGCACGGGGCCGATCCTAATTAAAAGTCCCGGCCGAAACTAGGACAGCCCGATGGGCAGTCGACGGCTGGTCAGCGTGCACTAGGTCTCTTCCGGGGGATAACTCTTGTTCGTCCGAAAGGGGCCCTTAAAGGGGCATACCCGCTCACAGACAAAAATGTCGCATAATAGGCTAAAAGGTTGCACCTGGCTCCGATCCTAATTAAAAGTCCCGGCCGAAACTAGGTCAGCCCGACAGGCAGACGACGGCTGGTCAGCGTGCACTATGTCTCTTCCGGGGGATAACTCTTTTTCGTCCGAAAGGGGCCCTTAAAGGGGCATACCCGCTCACTGGGAAATGACGCATACGAGATGAAGGCTAAATAGGCTGCATGCACGGGGCCGATCCTAATTAAAAGTCCCGGCCGAAACTAGGACAGCCCGATGGGCAGTCGACGGCTGGTCAGCGTGCACTAGGTCTCTTCCGGGGGATAACTCTTGTTCGTCCGAAAGGGGCCCTTAAAGGGGCATACCCGCTCACAGACAAAAATGTCGCGTAATAGGCTAAATAGGTTGCACCTGGCTCCGATCCTAATTAAAAGTCCCGGCCGAAACTAGGTCAGCCCGACAGGCAGTCGACGGCTGGTCAGCGTGCACTATGTCTCTACCGGGGGATAACTCTTGTTCGTCCGAAAGGGGCCCTTAAAGGGGCATACTCGCTCACTGGGAAATCACGCATACGAGATGAAGGCTAAATAGGCTGCATGCACGGGGCCGATCCTAATTAAAAGTCCCGGCCGAAACTAGTTCAGCCCGATGGGCAGTCGACGGCTGGTCAGCGTGCACTAGGTCTCTTCCGGGGGATAACTCTTGTTCGTCCGAAAGGGGCCCTTAAAGGGGCATACCCGCTCACAGACAAAAATGTCGCGTAATAGGCTAAATAGGTTGCACCTGGCTCCGATCCTAATTAAAAGTCCCGGCCGAAACTAGGTCAGCCCGACAGGCAGTCGACGGCTGGTCAGCGTGCACTATGTCTCTACCGGGGGATAACTCTTTTTCGTCCGAAAGGGGCCCTTAAAGGGGCATACCCGCTCACTGGGAAATGACGCATACGAGATGAAGGCTAAATAGGCTGCATGCACGGGGCCGATCCTAATTAAAGTCCCGGCCGAAACTAGGACAGCCCGATGGGCAGTCGACGGCTGGTCAGCGTGCACTAGGTCTCTTCCGGGGGATAACTCTTGTTCGTCCGAAAGGGGCCCTTAAAGGGGCATACCCGCTCACAGACAAAAATGTCGCGTAATAGGCTAAATAGGTTGCACCTGGCTCCGATCCTAATTAAAAGTCCCGGCCGATACTAGGTCAGCCCGACAGGCAGACGACGGCTGGTCAGCGTGCACTATGTCTCTTCCGGGGGATAACTCTTTTTCGTCCGAAAGGGGCCCTTAAAGGGGCATACCCGCTCACTGGGAAATGACGCATACGAGATGAAGGCTAAATAGGCTGCATGCACGGGGCCGATCCTAATTAAAAGTCCCGGCCGAAACTAGGACAGCCCGATGGGCAGTCGACGGCTGGTCAGCGTGCACTAGGTCTCTTCCGGGGGATAACTCTTGTTCGTCCGAAAGGGGCCCTTAAAGGGGCATACCCGCTCACAGACAAAAATGTCGCGTAATAGGCTAAATAGGTTGCACCTGGCTCCGATCCTAATTAAAAGTCCCGGCCGAAACTAGGTCAGCCCGACAGGCAGTCGACGGCTGGTCAGCGTGCACTATGTCTCTACCGGGGGATAACTCTTTTTCGTCCGAAAGGGGCCCTTAAAGGGGCATACCCGCTCACTGGGAAATGACGCATACGAGATGAAGGCTAAATAGGCTGCATGCACGGGGCCGATCCTAATTAAAAGTCCCGGCCGAAACTAGGACAGCCCGATGGGCAGTCGACGGCTGGTCAGCGTGCACTAGGTCTCTTCCGGGGGATAACTCTTGTTCGTCCGAAAGGGGCCCTTAAAGGGGCATACCCGCTCACAGACAAAAATGTCGCATAATAGGCTAAAAAGGTTGCACCTGGCTCCGATCCTAATTAAAAGTCCCGGCCGAAACTAGGTCAGCCCGACAGGCAGACGACGGCTGGTCAGCGTGCACTATGTCTCTTCCGGGGGATAACTCTTTTTCGTCCGAAAGGGGCCCTTAAAGGGGCATACCCGCTCACTGGGAAATGACGCATACGAGATGAAGGCTAAATAGGCTGCATGCACGGGGCCGATCCTAATTAAAAGTCCCGGCCGAAACTAGGACAGCCCGATGGGCAGTCGACGGCTGGTCAGCGTGCACTAGGTCTCTTCCGGGGGATAACTCTTGTTCGTCCGAAAGGGGCCCTTAAAGGGGCATACCCGCTCACAGACAAAAATGTCGCGTAATAGGCTAAATAGGTTGCACCTGGCTCCGATCCTAATTAAAAGTCCCGGCCGAAACTAGGTCAGCCCGACAGGCAGTCGACGGCTGGTCAGCGTGCACTATGTCTCTACCGGGGGATAACTCTTGTTCGTCCGAAAGGGGCCCTTAAAGGGGCATACTCGCTCACTGGGAAATCACGCATACGAGATGAAGGCTAAATAGGCTGCATGCACGGGGCCGATCCTAATTAAAAGTCCCGGCCGAAACTAGTTCAGCCCGATGGGCAGTCGACGGCTGGTCAGCGTGCACTAGGTCTCTTCCGGGGGATAACTCTTGTTCGTCCGAAAGGGGCCCTTAAAGGGGCATACCCGCTCACAGACAAAAATGTCGCGTAATAGGCTAAATAGGTTGCACCTGGCTCCGATCCTAATTAAAAGTCCCGGCCGAAACTAGGTCAGCCCGACAGGCAGTACGACGGCTGGTCAGCGTGCACTATGTCTCTACCGGGGGATAACTCTTTTTCGTCCGAAAGGGGCCCTTAAAGGGGCATACCCGCTCACTGGGAAATGACGCATACGAGATGAAGGCTAAATAGGCTGCATGCACGGGGCCGATCCTAATTGAAAGTCCCGGCCGAAACTAGGACAGCCCGATGGGCAGTCGACGGCTGGTCAGCGTGCACTAGGTCTCTTCCGGGGGATAACTCTTGTTCGTCCGAAAGGGGCCCTTAAAGGGGCATACCCGCTCACAGACAAAAATGTCGCGTAATAGGCTAAATAGGTTGCACCTGGCTCCGATCCTAATTAAAAGTCCCGGCCGATACTAGGTCAGCCCGACAGGCAGACGACGGCTGGTCAGCGTGCACTATGTCTCTTCCGGGGGATAACTCTTTTTCGTCCGAAAGGGGCCCTTAAAGGGGCATACCCGCTCACTGGGAAATGACGCATACGAGATGAAGGCTAAATAGGCTGCATGCACGGGGCCGATCCTAATTAAAAGTCCCGGCCGAAACTAGGACAGCCCGATGGGCAGTCGACGGCTGGTCAGCGTGCACTAGGTCTCTTCCGGGGGATAACTCTTGTTCGTCCGAAAGGGGCCCTTAAAGGGGCATACCCGCTCACAGACAAAAATGTCGCGTAATAGGCTAAATAGGTTGCACCTGGCTCCGATCCTAATTAAAAGTCCCGGCCGAAACTAGGTCAGCCCGACAGGCAGTCGACGGCTGGTCAGCGTGCACTATGTCTCTACCGGGGGATAACTCTTTTTCGTCCGAAAGGGGCCCTTAAAGGGGCATACCCGCTCACTGGGAAATGACGCATACGAGATGAAGGCTAAATAGGCTGCATGCACGGGGCCGATCCTAATTAAAAGTCCCGGCCGAAACTAGGACAGCCCGATGGGCAGTCGACGGCTGGTCAGCGTGCACTAGGTCTCTTCCGGGGGATAACTCTTGTTCGTCCGAAAGGGGCCCTTAAAGGGGCATACCCGCTCACAGACAAAAATGTCGCATAATAGGCTAAAAAGGTTGCACCTGGCTCCGATCCTAATTAAAAGTCCCGGCCGAAACTAGGTCAGCCCGACAGGCAGACGACGGCTGGTCAGCGTGCACTATGTCTCTTCCGGGGGATAACTCTTTTTCGTCCGAAAGGGGCCCTTAAAGGGGCATACCCGCTCACTGGGAAATGACGCATACGAGATGAAGGCTAAATAGGCTGCATGCACGGGGCCGATCCTAATTAAAAGTCCCGGCCGAAACTAGGACAGCCCGATGGGCAGTCGACGGCTGGTCAGCGTGCACTAGGTCTCTTCCGGGGGATAACTCTTGTTCGTCCGAAAGGGGCCCTTAAAGGGGCATACCCGCTCACAGACAAAAATGTCGCGTAATAGGCTAAATAGGTTGCACCTGGCTCCGATCCTAATTAAAAGTCCCGGCCGAAACTAGGTCAGCCCGACAGGCAGTCGACGGCTGGTCAGCGTGCACTATGTCTCTACCGGGGGATAACTCTTGTTCGTCCGAAAGGGGCCCTTAAAGGGGCATACTCGCTCACTGGGAAATCACGCATACGAGATGAAGGCTAAATAGGCTGCATGCACGGGGCCGATCCTAATTAAAAGTCCCGGCCGAAACTAGTTCAGCCCGATGGGCAGTCGACGGCTGGTCAGCGTGCACTAGGTCTCTTCCGGGGGATAACTCTTGTTCGTCCGAAAGGGGCCCTTAAAGGGGCATACCCGCTCACAGACAAAAATGTCGCGTAATAGGCTAAATAGGTTGCACCTGGCTCCGATCCTAATTAAAAGTCCCGGCCGAAACTAGGTCAGCCCGACAGGCAGTCGACGGCTGGTCAGCGTGCACTATGTCTCTTACCGGGGGATAACTCTTTTTCGTCCGAAAGGGGCCCTTAAAGGGGCATACCCGCTCACTGGGAAATGACGCATACGAGATGAAGGCTAAATAGGCTGCATGCACGGGGCCGATCCTAATTGAAAGTCCCGGCCGAAACTAGGACAGCCCGATGGGCAGTCGACGGCTGGTCAGCGTGCACTAGGTCTCTTCCGGGGGATAACTCTTGTTCGTCCGAAAGGGGCCCTTAAAGGGGCATACCCGCTCACAGACAAAAATGTCGCGTAATAGGCTAAATAGGTTGCACCTGGCTCCGATCCTAATTAAAAGTCCCGGCCGATACTAGGTCAGCCCGACAGGCAGACGACGGCTGGTCAGCGTGCACTATGTCTCTTCCGGGGGATAACTCTTTTTCGTCCGAAAGGGGCCCTTAAAGGGGCATACCCGCTCACTGGGAAATGACGCATACGAGATGAAGGCTAAATAGGCTGCATGCACGGGGCCGATCCTAATTAAAAGTCCCGGCCGAAACTAGGACAGCCCGATGGGCAGTCGACGGCTGGTCAGCGTGCACTAGGTCTCTTCCGGGGGATAACTCTTGTTCGTCCGAAAGGGGCCCTTAAAGGGGCATACCCGCTCACAGACAAAAATGTCGCGTAATAGGCTAAATAGGTTGCACCTGGCTCCGATCCTAATTAAAAGTCCCGGCCGAAACTAGGTCAGCCCGACAGGCAGTCGACGGCTGGTCAGCGTGCACTATGTCTCTACCGGGGGATAACTCTTTTTCGTCCGAAAGGGGCCCTTAAAGGGGCATACCCGCTCACTGGGAAATGACGCATACGAGATGAAGGCTAAATAGGCTGCATGCACGGGGCCGATCCTAATTAAAAGTCCCGGCCGAAACTAGGACAGCCCGATGGGCAGTCGACGGCTGGTCAGCGTGCACTAGGTCTCTTCCGGGGGATAACTCTTGTTCGTCCGAAAGGGGCCCTTAAAGGGGCATACCCGCTCACAGACAAAAATGTCGCATAATAGGCTAAAAAGGTTGCACCTGGCTCCGATCCTAATTAAAAGTCCCGGCCGAAACTAGGTCAGCCCGACAGGCAGACGACGGCTGGTCAGCGTGCACTATGTCTCTTCCGGGGGATAACTCTTTTTCGTCCGAAAGGGGCCCTTAAAGGGGCATACCCGCTCACTGGGAAATGACGCATACGAGATGAAGGCTAAATAGGCTGCATGCACGGGGCCGATCCTAATTAAAAGTCCCGGCCGAAACTAGGACAGCCCGATGGGCAGTCGACGGCTGGTCAGCGTGCACTAGGTCTCTTCCGGGGGATAACTCTTGTTCGTCCGAAAGGGGCCCTTAAAGGGGCATACCCGCTCACAGACAAAAATGTCGCGTAATAGGCTAAATAGGTTGCACCTGGCTCCGATCCTAATTAAAAGTCCCGGCCGAAACTAGGTCAGCCCGACAGGCAGTCGACGGCTGGTCAGCGTGCACTATGTCTCTACCGGGGGATAACTCTTGTTCGTCCGAAAGGGGCCCTTAAAGGGGCATACTCGCTCACTGGGAAATCACGCATACGAGATGAAGGCTAAATAGGCTGCATGCACGGGGCCGATCCTAATTAAAAGTCCCGGCCGAAACTAGTTCAGCCCGATGGGCAGTCGACGGCTGGTCAGCGTGCACTAGGTCTCTTCCGGGGGATAACTCTTGTTCGTCCGAAAGGGGCCCTTAAAGGGGCATACCCGCTCACAGACAAAAATGTCGCGTAATAGGCTAAATAGGTTGCACCTGGCTCCGATCCTAATTAAAAGTCCCGGCCGAAACTAGGTCAGCCCGACAGGCAGACGACGGCTGGTCAGCGTGCACTATGTCTCTTCCGGGGGATAACTCTTTTTCGTCCGAAAGGGGCCCTTAAAGGGGCATACCCGCTCACTGGGAAATGACGCATACGAGATGAAGGCTAAATAGGCTGCATGCACGGGGCCGATCCTAATTGAAAGTCCCGGCCGAAACTAGGACAGCCCGATGGGCAGTCGACGGCTGGTCAGCGTGCACTAGGTCTCTTCCGGGGGATAACTCTTGTTCGTCCGAAAGGGGCCCTTAAAGGGGCATACCCGCTCACAGACAAAAATGTCGCGTAATAGGCTAAATAGGTTGCACCTGGCTCCGATCCTAATTAAAAGTCCCGGCCGAAACTAGGTCAGCCCGACAGGCAGACGACGGCTGGTCAGCGTGCACTATGTCTCTTCCGGGGGATAACTCTTTTTCGTCCGAAAGGGGCCCTTAAAGGGGCATACCCGCTCACTGGGAAATGACGCATACGAGATGAAGGCTAAATAGGCTGCATGCACGGGGCCGATCCTAATTAAAAGTCCCGGCCGAAACTAGGACAGCCCGATGGGCAGTCGACGGCTGGTCAGCGTGCACTAGGTCTCTTCCGGGGGATAACTCTTGTTCGTCCGAAAGGGGCCCTTAAAGGGGCATACCCGCTCACAGACAAAAATGTCGCGTAATAGGCTAAATAGGTTGCACCTGGCTCCGATCCTAATTAAAAGTCCCGGCCGAAACTAGGTCAGCCCGACAGGCAGACGACGGCTGGTCAGCGTGCACTATGTCTCTTCCGGGGGATAACTCTTTTTCGTCCGAAAGGGGCCCTTAAAGGGGCATACCCGCTCACTGGGAAATGACGCATACGAGATGAAGGCTAAATAGGCTGCATGCACGGGGCCGATCCTAATTAAAGTCCCGGCCGAAACTAGGACAGCCCGATGGGCAGTCGACGGCTGGTCAGCGTGCACTAGGTCTCTTCCGGGGGATAACTCTTGTTCGTCCGAAAGGGGCCCTTAAAGGGGCATACCCGCTCACAGACAAAAATGTCGCGTAATAGGCTAAATAGGTTGCACCTGGCTACCGATCCTAATTAAAACTCCCGGCCGAAACTAGGTCAGCCCGACAGGCAGTCGACGGCTGGTCAGCGTGCACCTAGGTCTCTTCCGGGGGGTAACTCTTGTTAGTCCGAAAGGGGTCCCTTAAAGGGGCATACCCACTCACAGGCAAATAATAGCGCGTAATGGGCTAAATAGGTTGATAGTTCAAAATTACAATGTTTTGTATTTCTTTACTAAATAAGGAAACACATTATTTTGGGGTATTCCTAAAACAACATTGGCATAGTGATGTTATTTAAATGTATATCTTGATGCCAATCTATTGCAATATGAAATGAAACACTTACGAAAATTTCCCAATTTAAGGATAAAAATAAAATTTAACTTAAGATTCTTCTGGAATACGAACCCAGGTCTGTGAATGCATATTATCGAGAACCTGGCTTCTCTGGTCGCATTTGTCACGTGTTGCCGGAGAATGCTCTTCCACTGCATCTTTGAACAAAGGTCTCACTGCTCAAGTTCATATTAAGATACTCATTTAGATTGTTCCTATGAGGTTATCTGAATAAAGCACTGATAAATCATTGGCGTTCATAATCATTTGTAAGAAATCGCATCAGTCTATTCAGGAATACGTATTCGGCCAAGTGTCTACAAACATCTACAAGGAAGATTACAAAGCTATCCAAAACATTAAAGCTTTCTTGCGTCAACACCTGTTTCGAGTGACTTAATATCTAACACTGCGTGTGAAAAGTCAGTGCTGGTAGACATTTACAATGACTATATGGGTGTAGTATCGTATCATGTTATGAGTATTCAATGGTCTAAGGGAAGTAATTATGCTATACCAATTACAAGGATTATTATTAGAGTAGCATCCCCTGATATGCACATGTTTACAGGGCGCTTATTAGATTGTGGAACCTTCAATGGTGTCTCGTGTTGTTTTGTTTATGGTTATTTTAATCCAAGTTATCGGCCTCGAGCCGGGTTTGACACTACAATGGGTTATACGCAAGGCCTGTGCGCTACCTCAAGTCCTTTTATATCCGTTTGCATGCATGTATTCCAAAATTCATATCCGTAAAGTGATAAAGGTATAACCACTGCGTGGTATAACGTTCTAAGGGTAAGTGGGTTTAAACCTCCTGGATGTAACCCACTATTCAGTAGGTTTAAGAAATAAAACGTTTTTCGCTAGCGTCGTTCAGTGATTTGGTTGTCGAAAGTAAACCGTCGCATAAAAGACCTAGGTTGTTGTACACCATTATTTAATTTAGTTGTTGCTTTCCCATATACCACTTTCTTTCACGACAATACGGAACAATGTCATTTAAGACGATACCGTCACCCTTGTCGGAGTTATACTCGAACCGCCACTGCTTGGTTTACTTGTCACAAATGGATATGATGCAGTGTAGCCCATGGCTGGATAGAACACATATTTATAGAATGAGTTTATACATAGTAAAGCCTTAAACACTACTATAATCATCTTACCACATCCTTCCAGTGAATATTACTATGGTGGATTTCAATGGAGAGTTACAAGCTGCGAGAAGTTATGACAAGTAGCGACTTTGAACAAAAACAGCAAACGTTCTATTTCATTTATAAACAATTCATTGTGCAATTATATCAGAAATATTTAAATATCCGCTTACTTGTTGCTAAATGAGTTAAATGGTATACAATAACTTTATGTGAATACACATTCGGGCGTAGTTTTGATCTCGGGGGTAATTTAACGGGTGAATAGTTTATATAAACTCCTAATATACAGCTAATGCACAGGCTATTTAGTACTTTATATTGCCCTTAATAGGATGTAACATATCAATACTATTCTAATGTTCAGATCAATATGCGAAATTCTAAAATTCTTACTTTGCACTAACACCTGTGTATGCTCTAATTGTCAAGGTATCCGGCGGGTTTTTTACAAGTACATCAAGGTTTAAATTGTTAGTGTAAATTGGTCATTAACGAAATAGCTTTTTAAACACGCTCTTAATAAATGCCTTACAATAATTTAATGGAATTGCATACCGTGAAAGCTTACTCGGTTCAATGCGATGGTCTAAAACAAGGTTATCCAAGTTTTAAAGCGTGATTATTAATTTAAGCTTATATTATTTTCCACTGTATTTTTTACGTGAGGTTGAACAATTACCGGCCGTTGGCATAATTAACGACACGCAACCCATTCTGTCAGTTATGTGTGGTAGAATAATTGTGGACAGTATTGAATCGATAACAATAATACGCCTTTCAAAAACGCGATTTCAATCGTCCGCGTGTATAACTATACAATAAAATCGTCATTATCTTGCCTACATAAATGGCTTCATTAACATTCTTTCAATCAATTCTGCTCTCCCCTGCGTGAATTAGATCAAGAACGTAATGACATCTATCATTACCAGTATTCATTCTTCTCTTGTGTTTATCAATGTGGGGAACGACACCGGTACCTAATTTGGGCAGTTAGAGACACATGTTTTTGCGTGTCACAGTTACACCACACGGTGATCATTTAAGATTGTATTCTGATTGCCTTATAAATTGTTAACTTAAAGTGAACTATGGACAAACCGTCACCGAATGGTATCCTAATGCGCAAACAAATCAACGAAGATCGGAGAGACGCACAGTGCCGCTTCTTATCGATAGTTCACAGAGTTTTTTCTTGTTCTTTACGTTGTGATGTTTATTTTGCACTCAAAAGCACGTCAATGATATTGATGAGGCAGTATACAAACAATCAATACAGCACAAATTGCAGATCTGATCCAGTTTTCTCGCAATTAAATAAGTAGGACAACTTATATCATAGTCGACATTCCGTTTGTTTACAATCGGCGATTGCAGCGAGGATTTAACATACATCGTTAGACGGGGGGCATAACTTGTATTCTTCGTAATGTATATATGATATCCTCCATGTATATCTAACATGTTTGATTATCGTCAGTGTTTGATTACTTGCAAATATGTGTTGTTCTTCTAACACAGAGGTGTTCTTACAACTCCAAATATTATATAAAAGTAATACTTATTGATTTAAGAGCTTTATATTATAAAAGTAAATTTCATTTTAAATATCAGTTTTATCGGGCTAATATTATCAACGACAACTACAAAATATATGTGAGTATGGCAAGGCTCACAGACTGTACGGGCGGATGAAATAAAACACTAAGTCAACATTTTGTACCGTTTTAGAGACGAATTCGACCTTCTTTTTTAATATAATACGTACCCTGATCTCAGAAATATCCTGAGTATACTATAATCGCCACCGAAGTAAGTTCTAATGAATTGCACTATTTTGCAACAATTTTAGTGTTTTTTTATAAACTTTTGCTGTTAATATTTAAACAGAGCTTTTCATATGAGAAATATGTTTAGTCTAGATTACTTATAATGATGATGGTGATGATTGTGATGATTTAGATTAAAATGATGATAATAATGATGATGATCATGATGCTGATGATATAGATGGAGGTCGTGGTGGTGGTGGTAGTGGTGGTGTTGATGATGGTGGTGGTGGTAGTGCTGCTGCTACTGATGGTAATGATGATGATAATGATGATGATGATTATGATGATGGTGGTGGTGGTGGTGATGATGATGATAATGATGATGATGATGATAATGATGATGATGATGATGATGATGATGAATGATGATGATGGATGATGATGATATGATGATGATATGATGATGATGATGATGATGATGATGATGTTGATGATGATGATGATGATGATGATGATGATGATATGATGATGATGATGATGATGATGATGATGATGATGATGATGATGATGATGATGATGATGATGATGATGATGATGATGATGATGATGATGATGATGATGATGATGATGATGATGATGATGATGATGATGATGATGATGATGATGATGATGATGATGATGATGATGATGATGATGATGATGATGATGATGATGATGATGATGATGATGATGATGATGATGATGATGATGATGATGATGATGATGATCATGATGATCATGATGATGATGATCATGATGATGATGAGGAGGAGGAGGAGGAGTAGGAGTATTTGGATGATGAGGAGGATTTAGTATATTAGAGTTATATGATCGTATTCTGAAGTAACTTACAATTGTAGATTAATACGGGTGACAAATCGGTTATATATAAACGGTATGTAGATATGTTGTTATTAACGGGACCTTGGTTCTCCTTTATTTTTACATGGTATTGATGGCATACTGAGATAAACAGATTTGTGATTTGTGGTTGTGTATGACACCCAGACAGGTTTATGTAGCACGTTGTATGGTATATAACGTTAATGTTGTATAATTGTATAATTATATAAATTAAGTTATTAAACTAATTGGAAACCGATTTTTGGATCTTATTTGGCATACAGACTAATAGCGTTCGAATTGATCCATTAATTTTTTTTTTCAAAGTCTCAATACAATTTTGTATTTGCAATTACGGGCTTCACAAAAAAAAGTATAATGTAATGATTGTGTATTATGTGTTTGTCATAAGGCACTAGTGAATTGGCAAAAATTGTATTTCGTAATATAATGACACAGTTTTAACTGTAATAAACTCGCCTTGAGAGATTTACACTGAGTTGTAATAGTGCTTACTCTCATTATTATCCCAATTTATGAAAATATTTTGTTTATTTCAAAACACATTTCAAACGCTTTTCACAGCGCCAATAAAACAGATAACCAAAAAACCGATCAACATCTCCCAACAAAGTGCGGGTTCATCGGCTTTTCAAAGTAAATATCTTTAGTAAAAGAAATAATCGAGCCGGCACGTCGATAATGCATTTAACGCAATGATGTTGGTGAAACTTAGTTTACAAAGTTACGATGTGTTGGTCGCATGGTAAAAAACTATGTAACTTTTGCTGTTTGGAGATAAAATTTTGGAAAAATATGGTCTTTTATGTTTAGTTGATTTCCGATGATAATGTAATTTGTAAGAATCATGTGATTGATTACATACTTGACATGAACAATTTAACGACACTTTATTGATAACGATATTATAATGTATAAATACGTGTAAAGTATATTGTATAGTGTTATATTTATGCAATACATAAAATAAAGTGAGATTAAGTTTTTCGGTAATGAATTGTTTTTCGTACCCAACAATTGCATCATCAAGTAGGGGCTTCCTACAATGGGCGTTTACGGCGCATCCCACAACGTATGTCACCGACACAGTTTATCAAGCTTGGCCTATAACTGGATGACTGCGTCATATCTGTTTGGATCATATCTATATTGAGACTGCTGCCGCTTCTGTTTTTGGTGATGACAAAAGTTTTCCTTCTCGTTGCTCCTATAACGTAAAGACTATTGAAGGGTGTCTACAATTCCTTTCTAGTAAATCATTGACACCAAAATGTAAGGCATGTACTATTTCTATCATCCTCTGAGATGGAATCCATTTTTTCAAGGGTTGATTTAAGAGCATTTAATTTCAAGCAGGCAGTGAGCGCCAGCAGTGTGGTTTTGTTGGTGGTTCTGGATGTGCTGTTTGATTCTGACCACCTGCAATTTCTGAGAACAGCATTTGTCACACAAAAACATTTCGTATTGCAACTCGATTAAAACAAGGTTTTGTATTTTTGCCCGGTCATGTATATTCAAAAATACAAAATCGTTATACTCATCTCTATAACTTTGTGCTTTCGCTGACGTCTGAAGTGGCGGTCTGCGCTGTAGTTTTTGTGTTACTGGACCGGCTAGAAGTGGGCTGTTGTGGGACGAAGCCTGATTTGACGTATAGGCAGTTTCTTACCACGTGTCCTGTGATGCGGCAAGCGAAGCACTGTCCCGAGGACGACCGGAAGTCGCTGTTGTTGGAGAAAACCTTCTTGATAACGTCTTGACGCAGCCTCTCCGCTTAAATAATACTAATATTTTAAAACTAAAAATGAGTATAATAATTACTGTTACAAATATATAAAAACCACAACGTGCGTCGTCTCCGGTAAGCGGACCTCGAATGACGCTATACCCGCAAAAACTCACGAAAATATCTTGAATTAGTAAACACGCATGTTAATTGAACTGTGACGAAAAGAATAGCATTTCCGAAGCTATTTGATACTTATTTATTTAAAAACGAGGCACTATAAATTATTAAACTTCTTTGTAGTATACACCCCGTTAAAAAGAAAAAGGGGTACACCCGGATCCATATGTACATATAACCTTGTTTTGATCGAGTTGCATACGAAATGTTTTTGTGTGACAAATGCTGTAGAATATGGTAAAGTGCATCGTTTTGATTCACTTTATTCGTTAGTTAATAACAATACTTAACGCAAGTAATAATATTTTATTATATCATACACGTATTAATTGCATTTGCAATCAATAATAAAACTATTATATTGAATTAATTTTATCAAGTTTAAACACATCAGCATGTAACACAACTTCTGACATAAGACACCACTTACATTCAATATAATGCATAAACCTGAATCAATCACAATCCATCTAAACTTAATACATTTATTTATTCCAAAAAAGTGCTAATTTGCAGGTTTTTTCACATTTTAAAATGTAGAAATATGTCGTATTTAGTTTATTAAATATAACATGTTGAAACCATGTTATGCACGTTACATGTAAAATGGCTGTGTGTGATACACGCTATAAGATAACCTGATTCAATGCAAGTTGGCGATTGCGGACGCAGTATGTCATGATTCGGCGAACTGCAACTCAAAAATCAGTTTGAGAATGGTAGCTTTTCTGACATTTCACAAAAACAAGCGAAAACAATGTACAGTTACAATATAGGTAAATGTTGAATGTGCATCAATGTATTTACATAACAATCAACCAGTGCTCTCTGATGAACAAGGGGAAATAATTTTATCTGTAACAAGATGTTAATCTAAAAATTCATTTAAATATCCAATTAAGATTCATAGCAATACAATTAGTGAACTTTATATTTATAGTTCTTTAAATTCATCACGCTGGATTATTCATCGGCGAGAGTGGGTATGGCTACTCACTGCCTCTCATGACCTCATACCGTAGACCAGCCAATGCAGCTCGCGAGCGCTTTTATCGTCAACTGTGCAGAACAAGGGTTACACCGATTAAACAGTTGCAATGTGAAAGAACATGTTAGGTATTCTGGGGGAAATAAGAGCACATCCACAAAGGGACGTGAAAATCATATGTTAACGCATTATTTTACACAACATTGAAATACAAATGATATTTCAGACGAAAATCAGATCTGGCCCGTTCACATCAATCAATGGAATGGATGATGTTAACAAGAATACTTTATGGCAGAACCGTACGAACATTTCAGACAGATAGATACACTGCGATTTACAAATAGGGGACGACATGTTCTCGGACCATTAACACTTTCAGCCGTTTTCGATCGATCTGATCCCAAACCTAAAAGAGGAAAGGGGAATAATATTTAAAGCTCAAGCAAAATCATAACATTTCCAAAACAGAACCCATGGTTGCAGAATTATCAATTTGTTAAGGCCTTACCAGAACTGGTCAAATTTTGTGGGACACTCTATGTAGACTTCAGAAATGTGCAATCGGGGAATTGAACCGGCGTATACTGTAGTTAGGATTTTTGTTTTCACCCGACCAATGCACCATTCTTGAGTCGCTTTAAATTTGATTTTCTATACCGTCTACACAAAAACAACCGTTTTATCAAGATGAATAACTTATCTAAGAATAATATTCGCTCTTTAAACATCAGTTATGCCGTATATGCATTCGTTTTAATGGTTTTGAAGAGGTTTGACAAATTAATATCGCACCATGCTATGCATATTTATCTTGATTAATCGTATTTACTTGTAAGAGCATTGGCGTTCTCAACAAAAAATAATTAATTCGGAGTCATGTAACAGATACATTATACGCGAATATTACTTGCTTTCGTTGTGTAAATGCTCAATATGCAAATTGCAATACGTTCTCATAAACCATCGCAATTTACCGGTTGAAGGTAACGGCGTATTGTGTTTTACGCGCGGAAATGTTTTTTTTTATTTATTGTTTACGCGATAGTGACGATCTGAAATGTCCGATAAAGCTCTATCATTCTTCTATAAGGTTTGTTTAACTGTAAAGAAGAGTCCGGTGGTCATGTTCTTATAACACAACCATTCTCAACAACACCGATACATAAATATATAGCGTTGAAGACTTATAATGAAATAATAATGTTTTGAATCCTGCAAAATCTTTCAATTTGCATGTCTTGGTCTGCCTTCACGTTTTGTTTAAAAAGTATCATACAATATGATAAATACCCTTACTTGTCTTATTGTATTGTTATCGAATCCAAGACTAACTATTTCAGACACAGAGACATGATGATTAAATATTATTATATAGATCATTTCATAACAAGTCTTTTTTATATTATTATTACTGTGCGCTGACGAAATGGCCTCAATGATGCATTTTCCAATTCACATAACACACATAACGTTTTCATAATCATATTTTGTTGTCATAATTGTAATATTATTTTAAATACAAACCTGGTCTACAAACCAATCGCGGAGCAAGACATTTGTTTTAAAAGTAGTCTAGCGACCTTCTTCATTTGACACATGAGTTGACAGTTCGGTACTTGTTTGGGGTGTTTTAATACTTTTTCCTTAGTCCATCATATATTACCGCTATTACATGTACTTTAAAATAATTAATGAGTTCTATTGTCGGTATACACTGTCAGCGATGATGTTGAATGTCATATCATATAATACGATCGATTGTTTGTTTTTATTTAATATCTTTTAAAGTTGCCAGATCTACATACTTTACTTGGAAAAGCACTGTCAGTCTAAAAAGTATTGATATCAACGGCGACTTTGACATAATGTTCTTTACAAAATAAGAAATGGTTAAATTCCCCTATCTGATTTAACCACTGTTCTATGTATATGATCGAAATCTCCCGCACCTGTCCTTACTTGCTGTATGTTTGTTTTTGTTTTTATAGTGTTATATAATGCTATTGAACACATCATCACACACAATTTGGTATAGAAATCCGGAAAGGAGGGTTATTAATTTCTCTAGGAGGGCAGTCTTTTGCATATTTAATTTGCAAGGCTTTTCAAAGCGTATTCTAACACTTTAAATGATCGTGAATACATCTATAACAATCAAACGTTTGCGTTGAAGCTTCCTTTGCTAATTACACCTCGAGCTTTTGTGAAAGCATTTCTTCGGAATAAATGAACTGTATGTGCCTTAATGTCCAGGAATTGTAAAAAAAACACTTATGCCCCTTATCTATTTATTCTCCGGATTGTATTAAAAAAGGGTGGGGCATTCTTCAATTCCTTTCATAACATAAAACAATACATGCTTACCGAGTGGTTTGCCAATAAACAGTAAAATATTTAACAATGCTGACCTGTACAATATACTGGCTATATAAGAAAAGTATTGTTTCAAACTATGATTCTTTACAACTGAATGTAAAGGTGATATATTGGGATCAATTTATTTTTCAATTACCAGCGGTGCCATGTATTACAATTTACAGACTACGTGATAAAAATAGTGTTGTCCCTTGCTCGTTATTCTATCAGTAAAACGTGATTTGCTGCCGATTTGTCAATTCGCTGTCGATAATTCTTAGGAGATGAATTTAACGTTAGGCCCTGTGTCGTATAAAAAATTGCATCCAGTGTTTCTTCAATCAGGAAATTACGCTATGATCCTTTTTGTTTACATTATGTTCGACCGAATTCCTTTTGAATTTCAGACTTTTAAAGCCTAGGAGCGACGGATGAGTTGTGAACACTCACGATGGGCAACGAAGCTTCGAAACAGGAATCTAAAGAAGATACTGTTGGCTTTATTCTTAACATAGACAATTTATATTAACAAGTCGTGTATCTGTCACAAATTATAGTTTTGACAGTTTATGTTGCGATTTTATTTTTGTGTCTACTGAAACAAAGGCCAATACGTGTCCAGTGGATTTGTCTAAAGCCACGGTCTTAATTCCAATTCGTACCATATACAGATTCGTTTTAGGGACTTCAGTTTTCCTTACCAAATATAGGCAATAATATCAGTCACAACTTATCCAGATTAAACACGGAGTTGCACGCTATTTATACGATAGACAAAGAATATGCAAAATATAGATACACTAGTTCAATACGGTGCTACTATATAAACATTATTAAATAATCACGCATTCTCAATTTGCTAAAGAAACGTATACATAGTACAGTACGAGTTTCCGCGTACCACATGTTCCTGCGTAACACTCTACACACATTTTTAAAGTCATGGAAGATCGAAGCGAGTGGGCTTTAAGGTTTTTCATATGGATACTGTGACGTGTTTCATCACAGTGAATCAAACTGTTCCAAGAGCATACGCTTCTACACAATTGCTTACAGTCTTTGTACTATCTATTTACTGGGTTCATTCATTTCATTTCATCCTTGCGGTTAACGAAAGCTATAACAAATCTACAATGATGCTGTCATGTTTGTATTCAGTTATTACTGTATTTTCTATTTTTTAAACTGCACTTTTTAAAGGGCACATTACCTGTTGTCCCTGTAGAAATGAAGGAAATCGCGCTTGTTAGAATTATTAAATAATATTGGTTCATAATTGTAAGTGCATGTGTAATAATTGTATATACTAAATTAGTGCACGTACAAGAATGCGCCGTATACGCCTTATTTCGTTGCAAACTCATAATTTAATCCATTTAAATATAAATTATCAACGTATACATGTGTGAAAGATACCGATGCCCGAAAGACATTTGTTAAGAAAGAGACCAATCCACTATGTATTCTCGACTAAAGACTATACCTCAGCCAAATCTGGTCGCAGTCAAAATGTGTTTCTTTACGATCATCGAAACATTAAGTTTATTCAACTTTGAAAGTTTGAGCGAGAAAAAAGTATTCGTATATACTTAAGTGTGGGACTTCTATATCCTGTAGTAAAAAAAACTAACTCGAATCTGCCAAATCCGTTCTTAACGATCACCTAAATATTCAGGTCATTCAATTGTATAATCTTACGTATTTTTTTAATTAGTACTTGAATATAAGTTTAAAGTCAAATGTCAATTTCATTACAAAAATGCTATTTTATAGATATGTATATTCTAAAACGATTGGAATCATCACGAGCAATTGCACAAGATAGTATGATACTCAAAACGATTATCTTGTGTTCCGTAAACCGCTCGGGTATTTCCGCCACCTATTTTGGTGGTGACATCATTTTTACACAATGCACATGACACGGAAACTAGTGGATTGTTATTACGGATTGGAGCTTCAACACTTCACGCTTAACTTCAAATTTGACATTGAATATATTGCTATATTGTTAATTGTTCGTTGTTTTTTTTAATTGAAGAGTTTGCTGAACTGTGCATGACAAACGTTTCAACATGGTTTAGATGTTGCCTTTAGGTGCATGGAGTGTCCGGACAAAACTTCGAGCTACACGCACCGGATCTCATAACTTATAATGCTTTATATATTTTTTTATATTGAGCGACTATAGTCTAAATGTATTAATATTACTAGAAACACTGAAACGCATTATTGCTATGCCGTTTGAATGTCACATATACGAATTATTTCAAGTGCCACTATTTTTCAACAACATGTACGCATCAATGGTTTGGTTACAAAAACACGTAATTTGAACCCTTCGCTAATCATTAAGAAACTAGGTGAATCAGCACAACAGTTTAAAAAAATGACAGTTAACTTTCAATTTATAAAAAAAAACTGACGTTATGGTCTGTGTCACCATAACAATAAAAAGTGTTAAATATAGTATGCATGTTTATCAATTATATTTTCTAAATTAATATGAACTTATGAGATAATTACGGTGGCATAGAGGTGACATTCACTCTTCTTTTTTAAAATTGCACTCCTCTTTTCTCTATCTCGTGGCCACGACTTAGTAACTCGTGGCCACGAGTTTGCTATGTCGTTGCCACGAGATAGAAAAAGACGAGAAGAAAACTAAATAAAAGAGGAGTGCAATTAAAAAAAGAGCGGTGAAGTAAATAAAGGAAGGGGGCATTGAACAAAAGAGGAGATAATTTCGAGATCTCGAGATCCCAACTTAGCTAACTCGTGGCCACGCGTTAGTCAGCCAATCAAATACTATCTTGTTCCCTCAAATTAATCAGCCAATGAAAACGTCCTTAAGGCAAGGCTCTGATATAACATAACATACTACTATAAGTACTACAATTACTACTACTACTACTGCTGTTTTTGTTGTTGCTGCTGATACTGCTACTACTACTACTACTACTACTACTACTACTGCTTCTACTACTACTACTACTACTACTACTACTACTACTACGAACGACTACTACTACGACTACTACTACTACTACTACTACTACTTCTACGACTACTACGACTACTACTACTACTACTACTACTACTACTACGACTACTACTACTACTACTACTACTACTACTTCTACTACTACTACTACTACCTACTACTACTACTACTACTACTACTACTACTACTACTACTACTACTACTACTACTACTACTACTACTGCTGCTGCTACTGCAACTACTACTACTACTACATGTAAGTAATGATAACCTCCTTTACAATTGTTTTCAAAATTTCATTTTTGTTATATATAATTATGTATCCATCTCTTAAAATGAAATATAATTCATGCCTTCGGCATCCAGCTTTAACTAAACGTCATTTATTTCATTGGTGGGTGCCCCGCACTGAAATGTCCGATTGAGACATTTGTGTTTAATTGGTCAATTGTATTTTCTGGGCGGATCTTTCGTTATGCCAGAACTTCAATTTTTTGATTGGGTCGCCGTTTTTGGGGGCGTAGCAGTTTGTCAAATCTCGTCAAATACACATGATAACTGCCGAGTCGGTATATGTCATATCGAGGAAAGCGTTTTTCACGAAGAGATAGGGTGAATATACGTCGCGGTGCTTAACGACCCTCGAAGCGCAAATGATAACAGGTTGTAAAACATTACAGTAGACAATTAATAGCTAAATAGATTTATTAAGATTTATTTTTATTCATGATTGCGTGCAAGTTGTTAAATCAGGATATTTTTTATACAACGAATATTTATATTAATTACAACCGATATTTTTTAGCTTGATTGCAAAAAAAGCTGGGGGCTTATTGAGCCACTCCCGAGTCCGTTTCCTGCGAAGAATCCCTATTATAACTGTTTCAACTCGATATTGACACGTCCTTATATTCATGAATTTTAGTTTGTGCGTTACATGTGTTTATCTGTTTTAGCAAAATCAATGTTCATATGCTTATATGCTAATAAATGTTGTTGTTTTACAAGAAAGTTTCTTGTAAAAAACGAAAATTAAGAGCGAATATCGTATTATTCAGTTTGAAATTGCAAGAAGTATTTTATATTGTGAAGGTACTTTTAACGGGTAAAAGAAAGAATATGAAAATAAAAATCAAAAGCACATGCTAATTGCAGACAGACTCCGCCCACTGGTTGGCAAAAGGTGGTTGGCATAACGCTGATCTATACAAATTATGTTGAAAATTACTGAAATTTCTACAATCATTTAAATCTTCAAAACATTTAACTCAATTGTAATATTTATAATAAATATTATTTAAAAAAAACATCATTAGAATGTTTTTCTATTTGCTTATGAAGCATTTGAAGTTATGAAATCAATGTGTCAAACATGAATATACATAAACAATATTTAGGTGAATTACTACTTGTAAAAACAAATTAACACCGTTTGATTATCATTGGTTAACCTTTTAAAGTAACCCAAACGGGTGTCATAAACATAAGTGACCCAAAGTGCCCCCCCCCCCCCATGTTCCCAACATGTGGCGGGTGTTTGTCCAGTAATTAAGCAAGAATAATGATGCTTTCACTTGTATATTGAACCTTGAACCTTGAAAAATGCATGCAATCATCATCATCATCACTCGTATAGTATAGATAACCTGTATCTTTCTATATATTTTTTAAAAGGCTGACCTTGTAAACATGTTATTATATATTACGATGATTTTAGTAACGGAACGGTTAACTAAAATGTATTGGACAGTAACATAATTTTGAACCGCTCGTGCGCCTGTAAACCGTACCGGGCGATTTATTTAGTGGATAAAAAACCGTGCGATACAGTTTAGGAAACCGTCCGAGACGGTTCCCTGGCGTGAACTATAGTACGGCATAGCGTTCTTATACTAATTCAGAACATTTTTAATATAAAACGGCACGTTTGTGAAATCTTAAATATATACGCTTTAACGAAATATTCATTATGTTGCGTTAACAACAGCTGGGCTAAATTTAATTAGCGAATATTCAATGTGTGTGAAGTTAGCCAATTTAACCTATTCAGCCTATTTAGCCTAATTAGCCGGTAAAGTACATAGGTTGATACATACCTCATTTTTAGACAATTTAGCCTATTAAGCTGCAATATTAAGTTAAGTAAGCCTATTTAGCAGGTTTGGTACATACTTTCAGAATATATTACACAAAATGAATATGATTGTGAATTATTCCCATGGCGAGTGGGTATGCACCTTAAAGGGCCCATTTCGGACAAACAAGAGTTTCCCCCCGGAAACGACCTAGTGCACGCTGAACTCCCTTCGGATGCCTGTCGGGCTGATCTAGCTTCGGCCCGGGGTTTTTATTAGGGTAGGCGTCACGTACAGCCTATTTAGCGTATTATGCTCTGTTGTCATATAGAGTGGGTATGCACCTTTAAGGGCACATTTCGGACTAACAAGAGTTATCCCCCGGAAGCGACCTATTGCACGCTGAACTCCCGTCGGCTGCCTGTCGGGCTGGTCTAGTTACGACTCGGGGTTTTAATTTGGGTCGGCGTCACGTACAGCCTATGTAGCGTATTATGCTCTATTGTCATATAGAGTGGGTATGCACCTTTACGGGCACATTTCGGACAAACAAGAATTATCACCCGGAAACGACCTAGTGCACGCTAAACCACCGTCGGCTGCCTGTCGGGCTGATCTAGTTTCGGCCCGGGGTTTTAATTAGGGTAGGCGTCACGTACAGCCTATTTAGCGTAATATGCTTTATTGTCTTATAGAGTGGGTGTGCACCTTTAAGGGCCCATTTCGTACAAACAAGAGTTTTCCCCCGGAAAGGACATAGTGCACGCTGAACTCCCGTCGGCTGCCTGTTGGGCTGATCTAGTTTCGGCCCGGGGTTTTAATTTGGGTCTGCGTCACGTACAGTCTATTGAGCGTAATATGCTTTATTGTCATAAAGAGTGAGTATGAACCTTTAAGGGCCCATTTCGGACAAACAAGAGTTATCCCCCGGAAGCTACCTAGTGCACGCTGAACTCCCGTCGGCTGCCTGTCGGGCTATCTAGTTTCGGCCCGGGGTTTTAATTTTGGTCGGCTTCACGTACAGCCTATTTAGCGTATTATGCTCTATTGCCATATAGAATGGGTATGCACCTTAAAGGGCCCATTTCGGACAAACAAGAGTTTCCCCCCGAAAACGACCTAGTGCACGCTGAACTCCCTTCGGCTGCCTGTCGGGCTGATCTAGCTTCGGCCCGGGTTTTTTATTAGGGTAGGCGTCACGTACAGCCTATTTAGCGTATTTTGCTCTATTGTCATATAGAGTGGGTATGCACCTTTAAGGGCACATTTCGGACTAACAAGAGTTATCCCCCGGAAGCGACCTATTGCACGCTGAACTCCCGTCGGCTGCCTGTCGGGCTGGTCTAGTTACGACCCGGGGTTTTAATTTGGGTCGGCGTCACGTACAGCCTTTTTAGCGTATTATGCTCTATTGTCATATAGAGTGGGTATGCACCTTTACGGGCACATTTCGGACAAACAAGAATTATCACCCGGAAACGACCTAGTGCACGCTAAACCACCGTCGGCTGCCTGTCGGGCTGATCTAGTTTCGGCCCGGGGTTTTAATTAGGGTAGGCGTCACGTACAGCCTATTTAGCGTAATATGCTGTATTGTCTTATAGAGAGGGTGTGCACCTTTAAGGGCCCATTTCGTACAAACAAGAGTTTTCCCCCGGAAAGGACATAGTGCAGGCTGAACTCCCGTCGGCTGCCTGTTGGGCTGATCTAGTTTCGGCCCGGGGTTTTAATTTGGGTCTGCGTCACGTACAGTCTATTTAGCGTAATATGCTTTATTGTCATAAAGAGTGAGTATGAACCTTTAAGGGCCCATTTCGGACAAACAAGAGTTATCCCCCGGAAGCTACCTAGTGCACGCTGAACTCCCGTCGGCTGCCTGTCGGGCTATCTAGTTTCGGCCCGGGGTTTTAATTTTGGTCGGCGTCACGTACTGCCTATTTAGCGTATTATGCTCTATTGCCATATATAGTGGGTATGCACCTTTAAGGGCCCATTTCGGACAAACAAGAGTTATCCCCCGGAAGCTACCTAGTGCACGCTGAACTCCCGTCGGCTGCCTGTCGGGCTAATCTAGTTTCGGCCCGGGGTTTTAATTTGGGCCGGCGTCACGTACAGCCTACTTAGCGTATTATGCTCTATTGTCGTATAGAGTGGGTATGCACCTTTAAGGGCCCATTTCGGACAAACAAGAGTTATCCCCCGGAAAGGACATAGTGCACGCTGAACTCCCGTCGGCTGCCTGTCGGGCTGATCTAGTTTCGGCCCGGGGTTTTAATTAGGGTAGGCATCACGTACAGTCTATTTAGCGTATTATGTTCTATTGTCATATATTAAGGGTATGCACCTTTAAGGGCCCATTTCGGACAAACAAGAGTTATCCCCCGAAAACGACCTAGTGCTCGCTGAACTCCCGTCGGCTGCCTCTCGGGCTGATCTAGTTTTGGCCCGGGACTTTAATTTGGGTCGGCGTCACGTACAGTCTATTTAGCGTATTATGCTCTATTGTCATATAGAGTGGGTATGCACCTTTAAGGGCCCATTTCGGACAAACAAGAGTTATCCCCCCGGAAACGACCAAATGCACGCTGAACTCCCGTCGGCTGCCTGTCGAGCTGAACTAGTTTCGGCCCGGGGTTTTAATTAGGGTAGGCGTCACGTACAGCCTATTTAACTTATTATGCTCTATTGTCATATAGAGTGGGTATGCACCTTTAAGGGCCCATTTCGTACAAACAATAGTTATCCCCCGGATGCGACCTAGTGCACGCTGAACTCTCGTCGGCTGCCTGTCGTACTGATCTAGTTTCGGCCCGGGGTTTTTATTTGGGTCGGCGTCACGTACAGCCTATTAAGCGTATTATGCTCTATTGTCATAGAATGTGCATGCACCTTTAAGGGTCCATTTCGGACAAACCAGAGTTATCCCCCGGAAGCGACCTAGTGCACGCTGAACTCCGGTCGGTTGCCTGTCGGGCTGATCTAATTTCAGCCCGAGGTTTTAATTTGGCTCGGCGTCACGTACAGCCTATTTAGCGTATTATGCTCTATTGTCATAAAGAGTGGGTATGCACCTTTAAGGGCCCATTTCGGACAAACAAGAGTTTTCCTCCGGAAACGACCTAGTGCATGCTGATATCCCGTCGGCTGCTTGTCGGGCTGATCTAGTTTCGGCCCGGGGTTTTAATTTGGGTCGGCGTCACCTACAGCCTATTTTAGCGTTTGAAGTATGCTCTTTTTAGCGCATTAGGCTCTCTTTACATGGCGAGTGGGAATGCACCATTAAGGGCCCCGTTCGGACAATTAAGAGTTATCCCCGGGAGCGACCTAGTGCACGCTGAACTCCCGTTGGCTGCCTGTCGGGCTTATCTTGATTCGGCCCAGGTTTTTTATTAGGGTCGGCATCACCTACAGCCTATTTTGCGTATGTATTATGCTCTATTAAATGGCGAGTGGGAATGCATCTTTAAGGGCTCTTTTCGGACAAACAAGAGTTATCCCCCGGAAGCGACGTAGTGCAAGCTAAACTTCCGTTGGCTGCCTGTCGGGCTCATCTAGTTTCGGCCCGGTGTTTTTTAGGGGTCTGCGTAACCTACAGCCTATTTCGCGAATTATGCTCTATGTACATGGCGAGTGGGTATGCACTTTTAAGGGCCCTTTAGGACAAACAAGAGTTATCCCCCTGTAGCGGCCTAGTGCACGCTGAACTCCAGTCAGCTGCCTGTCGGGTTGATCTAGTTTCGACCCGGGGTTTTCATTAGGTTCGGCGTCACATACAGCCTATTTAGCGTATGTATTATGCTCTATTTACATGGCGAGTGTGTATGCACCTTTAAGGCCCCTTTCGTACAAAAAAGAGTAATCCCCGGAGGCGACCTAGTGCAAGCTAAACTCCAGTTGGCTGCCTGTCGGGCTGATCTAGTTTCGGCCCGGGGATTAAATTAAGGTCGTCGTCACCTACAGCCTTTTTAGCGAATTAGGCTCTATTTACATGGCGAGCGGGTATGCACCTTTAAGGACCCCTTTCGGACAACGAGTTTTTCCCCGGAAGTGAGTTAGTGCACGCTGAACTCCCGTTGGCTGCCTGTCTGGCTGATCTAGGTTCGGCCCTGGGTTTTAATTAGGGTCGGCGTCACCTGCAGCCTTTCAAGCGTATATATTAGGCTTTATTTACATGGCGAGTGTGTATGCACCTTAAAGGGACCTTTTTGGACAAACAAGACTTATCCCCCGGAAGCGACCTAGCGCAAGCTGAACTCCCGTTGGCTTTCTGTCGGGCTGATGTAGTTTCGGCCCGGTGTTTTAATTAGAGTCTGCTTCAACTACAGCCTATTTAGCGAATGAGGCTTTATTTACATGGCAAGTTGGTATGCACCTTTAAGGGCCCTTTTCGGACAAACAAGAGTTATCCCCTAGAAGCGACCTAGTGCAAGCTTAACTCCCGTCTTCGGAGCCTTTCAATATACGAAGATTAGCAATCCTTTCAATTTCAGTTAAAAATACCCAACATTTTATAATTATGTGACATGTTTGGCTTACTTTATCTGAATATTGCAGATTTTGTATTCATTTGTATTGGTAATTTACAGGACAGAACAAAGGGTTATCATCCTTATATTTTTATGTAAAACAAGTGACCTCCAGCGTTAGGCAAGTTTTGACATCAGGGACATAATGTTAAGTAGTTCGGTAGATTTTTTTATATTCTATATACTTAATGTGGAAGTCATGTTCATTGCGGTTTAAGTTTATCAGTGTAAGTTAAATTAATAAGCCTCGGGTCTAGGGGTTGCTAGTTTTACTTAAACCAGTTTAATTTAGTAAGGGAGAAACCCGGTTTTAATGTCTTCTATGGCAAAAAAAACATTGAACATATTTTCAAACATTGTAACAAAGCACAAAAGCAAGAGTATAAAGCGAGAGCTAAGAATAACTTAAATATATGGTGTTCTCTCCAAATTACTGTCATACACGGCATGTGCTCGAGTACTGTATTAACAGATATTGTTTTGCAACTTTGTGTTAAAGTTGTTTAAAAAGCGACGAGTGTTTCATTTCATTTTAATTTTATGATCAAATGTACCAAAGTATTTCTATTGGACCTATTATGTGCTTTTTAAAAAACCACTTAATATTGACACTTAATGAAGAAGACTACAAATGGAATTGCACTCAGAATCATAACCAAATACAATGTAAAGCTTGTAATCGTTCTTATTGACAAACGATCTGCATATAGTATTAATTTACGACTGCAATAGCCTTGCAAAAAACCTATTTTGAGATTCATCGCCTCTTCAAATAACGACCAAAACGTTTGTCATGATTGCACGAAGTCTTTAGAATTACGAACAATTGAAACGGTATTGAATTATATATTTTGCATTCATAACCCTGAACAAACGTGTCATATTTATCCGCACTATGTATGCGATCTAATCTTTCATCTCCGTTGCTTTTCATTGCTTTTAATTGCTTGCAATACTCAAGATTCAATCCCTAAAGGTATTATACATACAGCACACAATCCAAACACGGTGCATGCCTCAACTAAAAAAAATCAAAAACTAATAAACAAGATATCACGCAACAAAACATTTAAACCTTAATGTACTCCGGGTACAGAAAATATACTTACACGTACCCAGCCAATGTAGACTTTAACCGAGTTTTATTCCCGCCCAAAATCCGATGACGTAAAACGCGCTACGGAAAACAAAACAAAATTCCCTTTGAACAAAGCCTGCCTCATCATGCTTTTTTAAGTGAGAGTTGCGATAATATAGCGGCAATTTTACAAAATATTGACATAAATATAAACATACTTAATTTGAAAATAATTCGCCGACAACGGCCAATTTCGCGTAAAAATTTCCGGGTTACTTTCAGTATATTTTTCCTACCAGAGATACATTTAAGTTTATTTAAGAGTACCCGGGGTACATTTAAGTAGTTCCCGAGCCGACAATAACCAATCGAGCATCAGTAAGTTACCCTTAACATAGGTAACCAAACACCACAAGTGGTACCAGCTATAATGATAAAAGTCAATTAAATTTTCAAAAGTCTTACATGAAATAGTTGTTGTCATGATTAATAAGAATAATCATGACCACATTTATATTTTACTTATTTTCGATAGTTTTTTATCCTCTTCTTTATTTACACTGTTTTTTTTTTATTCCATTCAAATGTGTGACACGCGTTCGAACTATTGTCAAAATGTTAATATGCTAACTAGTCCCGCACTCTGGATCAGCAGACGATTTATTGCTTAAATCTCGCGGTGGATTCCGGATAGATAGTTGATGTATCATGATTGCTAGTCCCTTTAGATAAAATAAAATTTTGTTAGTCCTAAAGCGGCCCTTTAAGGTGCATACCAACTCGCAATGTAAATAGCGCATTATACGCTAAATAGGCTGTAGGTGACGCGGACCATAATTAAAACCCCGGGCCGAAACTAGATCAGCCCGGAAGGCAGATGTAGGGATTTCAGTGTGCACTAGGTCGCTTCCTCGGGATAACTCTTGTTTGTCCGAAAGCGCCCCTTAAAAGTGCTTTCCGATTCGAGATGTACTAGTAAATAGTGCATACTACGCGAAGTAGGCTTATGTGAAGAAGAGACAACTTCAAACCCCGGGCCGAAACCAGATTAACCAGACAGGCAGCCGACGGGAGTGCAGCGTGCACTATGTCGCTTCCGGGTGATAACTTTTTTAAGTCCGAAAGCGGCCCTAAACCTCGTAATGTAAATAGCGACTATTACGCTAAAAAGGCTTAATGTGACGCACACCATAATTAAAACCTCGGATCGAAACTAGGTTATCCCGACAGGCAGCCGACATAAGTTCAGCGTGCACTATGTCGCTTCCGGGGAATAACTTGTTTGTCCGAACACTAACCTTAAAGCTGTATACCCACTCGCAATGTAAATTACGCATAATATGCTAAATAGGCTGTAGGTGACGCCGGACCTAATAAAACCCCCGGCCGCAACCACATTGGCCCGACATGCAGCCGTCAAGAGTTCAGCGTGCAATAGGTCGTTTCCGGTGAATAACTCTTTTTTGTCCGAAAGCGACCCTTAAAGGTTCATATTCGCTCGCCATCTCAATAGCTCCTTATACGCTAAATAGCCGACCCTATTTAAACCCCCGGGTCGAAACTAGGTAAGCCCGACAGGCAGCCGACGCCAGTTCAGCGTGCGATATGTCGCTTTCCAGGGATAACTCTTGTTTGTCCGAAAGCGGCTCTTATACACACTTTCCATGTACATAGCGCCTAACCCGCAAAATAGGCTGTTTGTTACGCCGACCTTAATTAAAACCCGGGCCGAAAATAGATCAGCCCGACATGCAGCCGAAGTGAGTTCAGCGTGCACTAGGTAGCTTCCGGTGGGATAACTCTTGTTTGTCCGAAAGCAGCCCTTAAAGGTGCATACCAACTCGCCATGTAAATAGCGCCTCATGCGCTAAATACGACGTTGTATACGTTGTAGGTTTTATACGACGCCAACCCTTATTAAAACCCCGGGCCGAAACTGGATCAGCCCGACAGGAAGCCGACGGGAGTTTAGCGGGCACTAGGTCGCCTCCAGGAGATTACTCTTGTTTGTCCGAAAGCGGCCCGTAAAGGTGCATACCCACTCGCCATTTTAATTACGTCTTATAGGCTTAAAAGCCTGTATGTGACGCCGTCTCTTATAAAACCCAGGTTAAAAACTGGATCAGCCCGACAGGCAGCCGACGTGAATTCAGCATGCACTAGGTCACTTCCGGGGTATAACTCATGTTTGTCCGAAAAAAGGCCCTTAAAGGTTCATGACAACTCGTCATGAAAGTAGCGCATAATACGCTTAATATGCAGTTTGTGACGCCGACCCTATTAAGACCACGGGCCAAAACAAGGTCAGCTAAACAGGCAGCCGACCGAAGTTTAGCTTATATTAGGTCACTTCAGGCGAATAAGTCTTTTTTGTCCGAAAGGGGCCCTTAAAGGTGCATACCCACTCGCCATGTAAATTATGCATAATAAGCGAAATAGGCTGTAGGTGACGCCGACCCTAATTAAAACCAAGGGCCGAAACTAGAACAACCCGACATGCAGCCGACGGGGGTTCAACTTGCACTTGGTCGCTTGCGGGTGATAACTCTTATTTGTCCGAATGCGCCCCTCATGTTCCATACCCACTCACATGTAAATAGTTCATAATGCGCTATTTTAATAAGGGTCGAAGTCACCTTAAGCCAAAACACAGAGCCGAAATTAGATCAGCCCGACAGGCAGCTAACGGGAGTTCAGTGTGCACAAGGTCACAGGATAATTCCTGTTTGTCCGAAAGGGGCCCTAAAATGTACATACTCACTCGCCATGTAAATAGAGCATAATACGCTTAATAGGCTGTAGGTGACGCCGACCCTTATTAAAACCCCGGGCCAAAACTAGATCAGCCCGACAGGCAGCCATCGAGATAAAAGCGTGCACTAGGTCGCTTCCGGGGGATAACAGCCGAAACTAGATCAGACCGACTTTCAGCCGTCGGGAGTTCAGCCTGCACTAGGTCGGATCCGGGGTATAACTCTTGTTTGTCCGAAAGCTGCCGTTATAGGTGAATATGGCTGAAAAGAGTGTTAAATAGGCTAAACAGGCTAAATAGGATGAAAGTTTTAACCTATGACCTAAACTTGATAAATAGGCTAAATAGGCTGACTTCACACACGTTTCAGCCCGATAGGCAGTCGACGGCTGGTCAGCGTGCACTAGGTCGCTTCCGGGGGATAACTCTTGTTCGTCATAAAGGGACCCTTAAAGGGGCATGCCCACTAAGAGGCAAAATGTCGCGTAATACGCTAAATAGGCTGCACCTGACTCCGATCCTAATTAAAAGTCCCGGCCGAAACTAGTTCAGCCCGATAGGCAGTCGACGGCTGGTCAGCGTGCACTAGGTCGCTTCCGGGGGCTTGTTCGTCCGAAAGGGGCCCTTAAAGGGGCATTCCCACTCACAGGAAAAATGTCGCGTAATACGTTAAATAGGCTGCACCTGACTCCGATCCTAATTAAAAGTCCCGGCCTAGGTCGCTTCCGGGGGATAACTCTTGTTCGTCATAAAGAGACCCTTAAAGGGGCATGCCCACTAAGAGGCAAAATGTCGCGTAATACGCTAAATAGGCTGCACCTGACTCCGATCCTAATTAAAAGTCCCGGCCGAAACTAGTTCAGCCCGATAGGCAGTCGAGGGCTGGTCAGCGTGCACTAGGTCTCATCCGGGGGATAACTCTTGTTCGTCCGAAAGGGGCCCTTAAAGGGGCATGCCCACTCACAGGCAAAATGTCGCGTAATACGCTAAATAGGCTGCACCTGACTCCGATCCTAATTAAAAGTCCCGGCAGAAAGTAGTTTAGCCCGATAGGCCGTCGACGGCTGATCAGCGTGCACTAGGTCGCTTCCGGGGGATAACTCTTGTTCGTCCGAAAGGGGCCCTTAAAGGGGCATGCCCACTCACGCGCAAAATGTCGCGTAATACGCTAAATAGGCTGCACCTGACTCCGATCCTAATGAAAAGTCCAGGCCTAAACTAGTTCAGCCCGATATGCAGTCGACGGCTGGTCAGCGTGCACTAGGTCGCTTCCGGGGGATAACTCTTGTTCGTCCAAAAGAGGCCCTTAAAGGGGCATGCCCACTCACAGGCAAAATGTCGCGTAATACGCTAAATAGGCTGCACTTGACTCCGATCCTAATTAAAACTCCCGACCGAAACTAGTTCAACCCGATAGGCAGTCGAGGGCTGGTCAGCGTGCACTAGGTCGCTTCCGGGGGATAACTCTTGTTCGTCCGAAAGGGGCCCTTAAAGGGGCATGCCCACTCACAGGCAAAATGTCGAGTAATACGCTAAATAGGCTGCACCTGACTCCGATCCTAATTTAAGTTCCGGCCGAAACTAGTTCAGCCAGATAGGCAGTCGAGGGCTGGTCAGCGTGCACAAGGTCTCATCCGGGGGATAACTCTTTTTCGTCCGAAAGGGGCCCTTAAAGGGGCATGCCTACTCACAGGCAAAATGTCGCGTAATACGCTAAATAGGCTGCAACTGACTCCGATCCTAATTAAAAGTCCCGGTCGAATCTATTTCAGCCCGATATGCAGTCGACGGCTGGTCAGCGTGCACTAGGTCGCTTCCGGGGGATAACTCTTGTTCGTCCGAAAGGAGCCCTTAAAGGGGCATGCCCGTTCACTGGGAAATGACGCATACGAGAAATAGCTAAATAGGCTGCATGCACGGGGCCGACCCTAATTTAAAGTCCCGGCCGAAACTAGTTCAGCCCGCTAGGCCGTCGACGGCTGGTCAGTGTGCACTACGTCGCTTCCAGGGGATAAATAGGCTAAATAGGATGTGTATGTCTACGTATGTACTAAACTTGCTAAATAGGCTTATAAGGCTGTTAAATAGGCTATATAGACTTAATAGGATGTATGTTTTGACCTATGTACTAAAATGTTTAAATAGGCTAAAAAGGCTGAAGAGGCTGTTAAATAGGCTAAATAGGCTAAATAGGATGTATATTTCAACCGATGTTCTAAATAGGCTAAATAGAATGTATATTTCAACCGATGTACTAAATAGGCTAAATAGGATGTATATTTCAACCGATGTACTAAATAGGCTAAATAGGCTAAATGGGCTAAATAGGCTAACTTCACACACGTTTGACATTGCGCAGTTTAGGAGTTTGTCTACTTTTGATATGTCTTTATGTATGTTCACGCACAGCTATTCTGATTCGAAGGAAGACTAAAGAAAGATTACCCAACTGGGTTTGTCCGCCAGTCTGCAAGTCTGTTGCATAGCAACGGCTCTTCTTTGACCACGATTGGTCAATTCTACAACAGCTTCCAGCCGAACGGCCATGGCACTTCAATCGTTGTATAAAGTGTTATCCGAAATAAGTTTCTGAATTTATTTTTGTTGTTGTTATTTAATCCAATCATATGGCGTTATTTGGTTTTAGACAAAATAAATATCGTGGTTTTTCAGTCGGCTTATTGTACCTTGAAACTAAGCAATTTATTGTAGAGATATTTGAATGTAGGTAGTAAAATAATGAAACTTCGCCGTTACGTTTATTTTTTAAGTCTTTCAAAGTAGAATTTCGGTTATTTGCTGTTACCTAAATGCAAAGGGTTGCTTTGAGGTTTTTCATATTAAATATGTTATGTGCAGATTTATTATGGTTTTTCATGTATCATATTTACGTAAAGGACCCGCGTCTTGCAAAAATGGGTCTTATGCCATTTGCGGTCAGCGTAGTTACAGGCCAGTATTTGCGCATTCGCAAGCTGGCCAAGAGCTAACATGCCTGCTCTAAAATAACATGAGATTTTCCGGTCTTATTTAGAGAATGGGGTAGCTCCTGGCCAGATTGCATGAATGCTACGCTTGTCACATGTGCGTGAGAATCATTTTCTGTTGTTCGTATGTACTCGGTCCTGTATATGTTGTGCGTATGGGGAATGTTGTCGTGAGATGATAGGCCTTGGCACACTTTTCAGTTTTTAAGCCATACAGGGAGTCCTACTCATATGAAGATATAAATATATTTCGTGTCTCTTTGCGAACAAGATAATAAAGCACGACACACTTCCTCCAGCAAATGTCTTAGTGAGGTTATGAACATGAATTGTTATACTTTAAGTGTAACATAATGATACTGACAGGTGCACGATACACCTTCGGAAATACTAATTTTGTATGCATAACTTCACTATTTTACGCATGTTTTTCAAGACCCCTTAAGTAGGTCATAACGTAAAGAAGACATTTATGGAACACATAGTATGTACTTGCTTGACCAGTTGGTCACTGAGTTGATTGAACTTTTAAATTAAATACGGCTTATCTCTACACATGAACTTTTAAACGCAACATTTTGGCAACGTATAAGGCGTTGAAAACGACTGAAACTCGCAGGTTAAATGAATTGTATATGAAAAACGTCCTGAAATCGCAGACGATAAACCCGTGATCACAAAATCCATTTTCCAGAATGTCTGCGCCTGATGGAAATGCTAAATTAAATATTCATTTTTGGTGTAACTTGCCAAGGGTGATTAAATTGTTTTTTTGTCTACAAATGAGCCTCGCCCATTATGAACATTAGTGTGATGACATATATAATGATATGAATTATACATTGTGGGTCATGGTAATTTTTGTCAAATTGCAATGTTCAACAGACAAGTGACAATCAAGTATGGGACAATGGAACACGTAGTGAACTAGGAACATTTAATAGGCACAAGGCCATACGATTATTACATCAAAGGGCAATGTGTACATGTCGCACCCATTGACACATAACCATACCGATATTTTAAATGGAATCTGTCATGACAAAGTTTGAAATTCATTGTAAAAAGTCATTAAGTTAACTCATTGTGTTTGCTGACATTAATATACTCGAATACATCTAAGAATAAGAAAACTGCAAACACATTATAATACGATCAATGCTTTGTACCATGCGCTTATCTCGAATGCAAGTGACCATTTGCTTGCACATAAGACTTCGTGAAGTAGCGTCTGGGTCTATCCTGTCCGCTTTAGGGGCCTTTTCACAGACTGGCATGTTTTGAAGTTTGTCATTTAATGCTTTAAATTGATAAATGAAACATCGGATATAGACAGCTCCAGTAAAAAAAAAAAAAAAAAAAAAAAAAGGAACCCTCAGCAGGACTCGAACCACTGACCCCTGGAGTCCTGAGGTAAATACTCTACGACTTAGACCACTCGACCATCCTTCCGAATACAAACAATTCTAGGCGTATTTTATATTTCTTATAAGCAATCCTCGTAGTTTCCCAAAATTTAACGACTACAACATAACACTCCAAATTATCAATTGGTTTCGCGTTGTAACGCTTTATAATTTTTTTAATTGTCAAAAGATGCATATAATGGCTATTTAAGAGCATGGTACATATTCAGTATTAATGTTTTCTCACAAATATCATAACAAAAAACGAAAATTTGCGAATCTGAAACAATTTTTTTCAAATTTGTCAATTTACCTAAACTTGAAAAGGCCCCTTAAAAGTCACACAATGTTTTCTTTCTGGTCTTACGCGCGGACATAAGACTCCTCATCAAAGTATTATACGGATGCAGAGGCATGTTAGGAGCTACATTGTTTGGATATGTCATCAAGCCAATTTGCTGTGTTGTCATGCGATACTTGTTTCTTTATCAGTTATATAAATCTGTTTTAGGAGCTTTGGCGTGTCTTAAAATGTGTGAAATTATGGTGGTTTTCTGTGTGAGAACTAGATTAATTACCATAACATACTTAAAGAAAAATCTGAACGATCTGGTGAAAGTGAATTATTGCATTATCTCAATCAAACAATTTTTTAAAGTTATGTTTTTTTTAAATACCTGATTTGGTACATATACTGTCATACAACCAAGAACTCGTCGAATTTACTTGCCGTTCGAAAGAGGGTGGGGCGGGGGGCCAAATCAGATGAAAACCATTTATTCTTTCTAAAAGTGTTGAACGCTTTGTCATAAGTGTTCATTTACTTTTCCTGCGCGCCGATTTCATTAAGTGCAATTACATGTATATAATTTGTTAAGGATTACTAAATTAACAGTCTACGGCACTTAATATTCATGCGTAGTAAACACAATAATGCTCGACAATGCCACTGCACAGGTTATCAGCCGACGGGGACGCTCCCCGTTCCGTGTCCGGACTGGAAGTCGTTGTAAAAGTGCCCGAGCCGGGTCAGGGTGGCGGAGTTCGGAGCCAACAGACTCATGGACGTGCGTACGAACCCTCCACCGGTATCCTTCTTGATCCGGGCCGTGAACCACGAGTATCTGCACATATATAGTTAAATATTGAAATGGATCCCTGTATCATTTGACATACATGTCCATGGTACACATTCACTGCATGTTTTTATGACTTTAAATCTACTGTGTCGTAATGATTTTAAGGGTACCAATTTAACAATATATTTCACAATGTATCTCTTAGATATGACTATGGTCACTTAGTTCTAGAACCTGAACACATAATCCGCCGCCTCAAGCTTGGGAAGCAACGCCTGCATCAGACGCAGCTGCGATTCTTCGTCTGCCATGTAGGCGCAGCCGAACTCCGTCAACCAGATCGGCTTATGGTAGCGCGTGTAAAGTTTCTGAGATACAAGCGTTGCAGTGATAAGCATTTATTTTCAAGATACGTTATAGCCACACAAATAAGCATAATTGACACGACTGTGTAATGTAATGACACAACACAAAAGTGTATTTATATTCTTTTTCAAATGACATCCTTTACCTGAAGATACGCCATCGTCTCGTCTGCATTACAGCTGTACAGATGTGCCGCGAAGTAATCGATGCGACAGTTGTGGCACAAATACAAAAACGTGTCCAACCAATGGAAATTCTGGGCCCCCGGAGCCGGAGCCACGAGTGGTATCCCAACTGCAGCTTGCTCGATTAAGGGCCAGTAGTCCGCTGCTTCCTGTGGCGTCATGTTCGCCTGATCGCGATGATCCGGTTCGTTAAATCCTAGTACGTACTTCGAGTTGCTAGGTATGTGGATCCACCTGGAGACGTTGTTGCTATGCATGCTCCACACCATTGGGACAAACTCGGGCATGTGAGCCTGCGGGCTGGGGCATTTGTTAGTGACGTACTGGTTATACAAGTTCATTGCGTCTTCCCACCCGTACCTTAAGCAACAATTTATAAACATCAGAGTAGTCATTAGTCATACAAAACACATCATTTTATGCAAATTCAACACATACATCATGTGCTATTTACAATTTCAACTAGTGTTTGCTACGCTTATTACATTGAATTTTAATATCCTTCTATAATAAAATAGTTATTGCATCAAGAAACATTCTTATGTTTGAATAATCTGTAAGCGTATACATATTAAGACCGAGATATTTGTTACTTTAATAACATAAACGTTTTCAAGAAGGTTTTATGCTTACCACCAAGACATGTTGTTGAGCACCCTGAAGTCATCGCACAGGAAGAAAGGCGCGTATGCGGATAAGCCTTTCTTCTGAGAAGCAGCTCTAGAACGAAGAGCAAGCAGTCCCAAACATACTAGAAGTAATATCGACCCTCTTGATTTAAGCATGTTGCCGTCAACGCGCGACCAGTGGTTATTCCTCGATCTACAGCCTTTTAGATGCGCCGTTCTAATTTATGTTTGACCGAACACCATGCACAAATACATGAGTGTACTGGTTGGCCAGGTTACAACAGCGATAGATAGACGGTATGATGTATTCGGAAATAGTTCGTTTCAACATTCTAGTTTCTCTATCAGAACATATAGTAGGACGAGGCACACACGTTTTACCATCATTAACTCATACTTCTGCAAGGCAAATTGTAACTTAGCAATGTCTTGGAATTACTTCTTTTGTGTCCACTACGTAGCTAATAAAACTGTTCACGTATCGTATTTCTTAAAACACAGACTTTTTTTTTAAATATAAAGGTATCTTCGCCATTTAATGTGACGAACAACAATAGCATATTTGCTTCGGTAAAACATAATTGTGTTCAGTTGTAGTTATGCTGACTTATAATAATTGTTAAACAGGTTATTTATAATTGCATGTATATGACTTGTGAGATTAAAAACAGTTTTAGAATTGACCGTGTTTGTTTGGCCCCGTGTATATTAATAATATGAAGTCAACATTATGCTTTTATATAAGGGTTGTTATTATCTACTTCTTTTTATTTGTGTAATATAACTTATATGACACTAGGCATCCAGTTCTTCGACGGCCTTTGTCCTGTATTGTTTACAAGTGTTTGTAGAATGGTGTATACAACATATTTCATATACGATATCACAACGCAAAACTTTTCATGTTATTACCTACTTCACTATATAATTTTATTTATTAATAACGCATTTTATTATAATGTTCACAACTAAGTTGATAATAATAGTAACAAAGCGTCAAGGAACAAAAATGGCGTCCTCATTCAGTCCTAGTGAACTGGGATAAATAAAATTAAATCACAGATCAACTCAAAAATCGAACATAACAAACTTTTAAATTAGGTTATGATTATATAACTATCAAATACTGAAACCGTTGATTAAATTGATGGATTTAATTGATCTTTTAAAGTTGTCATCAAACAATATTATATACCTCAAAGACAACCAGTTGCCGTACGACTTCTTTATTGTTATTTGCGTAAGGACACACTCAAATCTGATTAACACTAGTTAATTTGAATAAATAGTTTTTAATTGTTCATAACTTGGGCATTATTTGTATAATGTGTCATATAAGTTTGTTTTTTTAATTAAAAGCTATGAAAAAAAAAGAATTTGCAAAAGATACAACAATCTGGTCAAATTACAATGGACTGGACCAATATCTTAAGACGATTATCATTACACTCAAACAAGGCATTAATAGACTTTGAAATTAAAGTTCATTCAACAATAAATTTAATCAAAATATTGTTAATTATATACTTAATTCAGTGTTTTTTTCTCGACAGCGGTCTTACTACGTACGCGGCGTTTTTTTTTCGATGATGAACAACGAAGCGCCGAAAACGTACGTTTCTGACAAGGAAGTACAATACATAATACCGGTACAGAAAATTCATCGCAATGGACTTTGCACACACAGTTTATACTACTCATTAAATACGCAAAACAAATTTCGTTATTATAGAAATACGATGAAATGGTAATAATATATGCATTGGTTATTTAAACAAATAATTATATTATATATTCACAAGGGTGCACGTTTTTTTGTATTGGACCCGATATCGATATCGAGTGCGACATTTCGTCTGTCTGAATGTTTTGTGCATACTGTGTGCATACTGTGTGCATACTGTGTGCATACTATGTGCACACTGTGTAACGAGCAAATACAGAAAACAGTGTTACATTTTATTAGTTAAGTTGCTGCTTGGTTGTGAACAAACAAAACGATAACTAATCAGAATTTTGTAAACTGAAGCTGCATGTGTCAAATTACCTTTCGATGTAAAGACGAGAGTAGTAAATAAAGTATAATCCTAATATTATAAATAACAACAACAGCAAACGTTGTTAACCGACGGGAACGCTGCCGTGTCCGGGCTGGAACTCGTTATAGAAATGGCCGAGAGGCGTAAGGGTAGGACAATCCCGGGCAAGTAGACTCATGGACGTGCGCACGAACCCGCCCACAGCATCGTCCTTTACCCGAGCCATGAACCACGAGTATCTGTATACGTATATTATAATAATTAAATTCCATGAGGACACGATCGGACTTGACTGTGGATGAATTCCGATGTAAAAAATTATGAGTAAACTTAATTGAATATGAATGAACTTAATTGAAATGATGCAATTAAAGAATATTTTGAATGTTGTGCAAATGTGTAATGTTTCCAGTTTTGAGAGGCTAAAACAAGTATCTGCATAAACCGTTACACTTTTAAAGTTGATTCACTTTAATTATTCAATATTCAAAGTAATTAAATGCACTGTCGCTAACAATAAGTAAAACAATCTTTTACATAAGTATATCAATTAATAAATATAAAAAACTAAAATTACATGCTTGCGAGGTTTAAAATGCAAAGGCCCAATTTTGAGGTCGTGCTGTAACCCTAATTGATTGCGACCAAAAAGCTGCAACACTGTCCACATGAATTGCCATATGCATTTGATGATGGATTGTAATCATTTAAAGAAGATAAAAACAGCAATTCATGACAACAATTATACATTATTCAGATTTTAAAATATCAGAAGGATATACGAACTATTCATAATGTATGTATAGTTCAGTTTCGTATCGGTAATAGAAAACTAGCATAGACTAAAATATTTATTTACATTATTGACTTGCATTAACTACCTGAAAACATAGTTTGCCGCCTCCAACCTTGGAAGTAACGCCTGCATCAGGCGCAGCTGCGAATCCTCGTCTGCCATATATGCGCAGCCGAACTCCGTCAACCAAATTTGCTTATGGTAGCGATTGTAGAGCTTCTGTGATGGAAACATTGGCAAGAATTAAAGTTAACTGCGTTTTCATTTTACATTGTTGTCAATCACCCACATCAGTTTAAGGTAGCAGCTGTGCAGTTTATGTTATGCAACCAAGCATAAGAAAACTGGATGGGGAGTGAGATGTAATGTGAGAATGTATACCAATGAACATTGTCTCTGTTACTAAGAGCTGTTTATGGTATGTTTATGCTAGCATAGTTTGTGGTTAATAGGAGGATACATAAACTCAATATTGATAAACATAAACGTTGACATCAGTAATAATATATTCATGTTTTAAATATCCATTATGATCTGAGTATACATTGTTTGATAAGTAAACTAAACTTTAAATACGATAATGGTGCTTTATAAACGAAATGTTTAAATAAATCATGTATAAATATGCATAAAAACAGTAGGCATCTGCATCAACCAAAGACGATCTGATACAACAAGAAGTGTTAATTTCACCCATCGTTTTAGGAAAATAATTTACTAACCTGGAGATACCCCATTGTCTCGTCTGCGTTACAACTGTATGCATGCGCAGCTAGGTAGTCAATGCGACAATTGTGGCATAAATGCAAAAACTGATCTAGCCAATGAAAATTCTGGGCCGCCGGAGCTGGGGCCACGAGTGGTATGCCTCCAGCAGCTTGCTCAATTAGGGGCCAGTAAGCTGCTGCTTCCTGTGGGGTCATGTTCGCCTGATCGCGCACATCCGGTTCGTTGAAACCAAGCACGTATTTCGAGTTGCTAGGTATGTGGATCCACCTGGAGACGTTGTTGCTATGCATGCTCCAGATCATTGGGACGAACTCTGGCATGTGAGCCTGCGGGCTGGGGCATTTGTTAGTGACGTACTGGTTATATAGGTTTAAGGCGTCTTCCCAGCCGTACCTGTGGAAACAATTAATCGATCACATGGTCAAAAGACAGTCAAACAACATTATAAGATCGTAGAAATGCGTGCGTATGGAAATTCCAATCGATACTTAACATTCATTTCAAATGTTAGAAATAAATCTCTAAATTATATTTTTTGCTAGGCATATATAATGATAATAAAATGCCGGACAGCTCTTCTTTCAAGTTTAAGACACAATTGCGTCATGAAATGTTCCTGAATTTAAATAATAAACATCTATACACAAACAGTTGTTTTAATTGGGATAATGTTGAAAAAAAGGCCTTGGCAAACAACGTAGACCCAGATGAGACGCCGCATGATGCGGCGTCTCATCAGGGTCTGCGCTGTTTGCTTAAGGAATATCTGTAAAAAATAGTCTAAATATAGAAATAAATATACTTGACATCCCTAATTTTGGAAATAAATTGATCCAATTTAGGAGGATGGTAGAGTCCACTAGGCATAAATGGGTTAAAGACAGTAAATACAGTTTTACTTACCACCAAGACATGTTGTTGAGCACCCTAAAGTCATCGCACAGGAAGAAAGGCGCGTATGCGGACAAGCCTTTCTTCTGTGAAGCAGCTGCAAAGTGGGAACCCAGATATCCCAAACATCCTATAAGAAGATATATAGAAGGACTTGCTTTGTACATTTTGCTAAGACATTTGATTGATGCTATCTATATCTATGACTGAGATTGGGGACACATTTAATATTCACAATTGACCGAACCAGTACATGTTCGTGATTTCCATTTTACTAGATGACAACAGCGTTCATCAGATAAGAATAATTTGCTGCCTCAAGTTACACAGCGGAGAACGATACTAAAGAAGTATTTATTAAGAAAGTGTATGTAAGATGTTAAAAAACATCCTCAGATTAATAATATTTCGAAAAAGTCTTAAAGGTGAATATTTTTTCAAACGCATTCTACGTGATTGTGAATATGCACATTAAAATATTCTACCAACGTATTTACTTAGTACGTATATATGATCTTATTAAAAAGTTGTCCCATATTATTATGTTAACACTGTGGCTCAAGTTTGATGTAAGATGGTAGATTTTCTGTAGATGTTCAGCAGAAAGCATAGCTATGCACTGTATCTACATGTTGTTCAAATAATAATTCATCGGTATACAATATATTTTCATCAGATGTTCTAATTAGAGTGCACAGCTGTGTAATAGATCTTTATCAGACGTTCACATTAACCCATTTATGCCTAGTGGACTCTTCCAACCTTCCAAATTGGATCAATTTATTTCCAAAATTAGGGATGTCAAGTATATTTATTTCTATATTTAGACTATTTTTTACAGATATTCCTTAAGCAAACAGCGCAGACCCTGATGAGACGCCGCATCATGCGTCTGGGTCTACGCTGTTTGCCAAGGCCTTTTTTAAGACGCTAGGCATACATGGGTTTATATAACGTATTGCTATGCACTAGATCTTCGCCAGATGTTTAAATAAGAATGCATAACTACAAATAAGATCTTCGTCGGATGTTCGAAACAGTATACCTATGTGCGTTTGGAACTTCTTTAGAATTTTAGAAGAATAGACATACATCAGGAGATCTTCATTACATGAAAACATGAATGAAAAGGTACGTGTTCGATCTTTATAAGATGTGCAAATAGGATATCTATACTTAGGCCTTCACCAGATGTTCAAATGAAAATGTATTGATAAGAATTAAATCGTCATCAGATGTGTAAATCTGATTGTAATGGTACGCCCAATATAGTCATAAACAGTGAGAATCTAAACACATAGCTTTGCGCTTGATCTTCATATTATGTGCAGGTCAAAATACATAAATTTGTTCTAGGTCTACAAAGGCAATTATACTAGAGATGCTAGAGAGACTAGCGCGTATGCTGATAAGCCTTTCTTCTGAGAAGCAGCTCTAGAACAAAGAACAAGAAGTCCCAAACATAATAGAAGTAATAAAGACTCTCATAATTTAAGCATTTTGCTATCAATGCGCGACCTGTAGTTATTCCTCGATCTACAGCCTTTTAAATGCGACGTTCTTATTTATGTTTGATCGAACAACATGCACAAGTACGTGAGTGTACTGGTTGGCCAGGTTAGAACAGCGATAGATAGACTGTAGGATGAATTAGGAAATGGTTCGTTTCACCATTCTAGTTTCTCTATCAGAACATATAGTAAGAGAGGACGAGGCACAAACATTTTACCATCATAAACGCATACTTCTGCAAGGCAAATTGTAACTTAGCAATGTCTTCGAATTACTTCTCCGTGTCCTCAACGTAGCTTTTAAAACTGGTTCACGTATCGTATTTCTTAAAACACAGACTTCTTTATATATAGAGGTATCTTCGCCATTTAATCGGACTAACCACAATAGGATATTTGCTTCGGTAAAAATGGTATTGTAGTTATGCTGACTTAATATAATAACTGTCAAAAAGATTATTTATAATTGCATGTTTATGACTTGTGAGATTTAACACTTCACTATATGATTTAATTTATTAATAACACATTTTATTATAATGTTCACAACTAAGTTGATAATAATAGTAACAAAGCGTCAAGGAACAAAAATGGCGTCCTCATTCAGTCTTAGTGCACTGTGATAAATAAAATTAAATCACAGATCAACTAAAAAATCGAACATAACAAACTTTTAAATTAGGTTATGATTATATAACTATCAAATACTGAAACCGTTGATTAAATTGATGGCTTTAATTGATCTTTTAAAGTTGTCATCAATTTTTTTTATGTACCTCAAAGACAACCAGTTGCCGTACGACTTCTTTACTGTTATTTGTGTAAGGAAACACTCAAATCTGATTAACACTAGTTAATTTGAATAAATAGTTTTTAATTGTTCATAACATGGGCATTATTTGTATAGTGTGTCATATAAGTTGTGTTTTTAAATTAAAAGCTATGAATAAATAAGAATTTGCAAAAGATACAACAATCTGGTCAAATTACAATGGACTGGACCAATATCTTAAGACGATTATCATTACACTCAAACAAGGCATTAATAGACTTTGAAATTGAAGTTCATTCAACAATAAATTTAATCAAAATATTGTTAATTATATACTAAACTCAGTGTTTTTTTCTCGACAGCGGTCTTACTACGTTAGCGGCGTTTTGTTTCGATAATGAACAACGAAGCGCCGAAAACGTACGTTTCTGACAAGGAAGTACATACATAATACCGGTACAGAAAATTCATCGCAACGGACTTTTCACACACAGTTTATACTACTCATCAAATACGCAAAACAAATATCGTTATAATAGAAATACGATGGCATGGAAATAATATATGCATTGGTTATTTAAACAAATAATTATATTATATATTCACAAGGGTGGACGTTTTTTTGTATTGGACCCGATCGATATCGAGTGCGACATTTCGTCTGTCTGAATGTTTTGTACATACTTTGTGCATACTGTGTGCATACTATGTGCACACTGTGTAACGAGCAAATACAGAAAACAGTGTTATTAGTTAAGTTGCTGCTTTAGAAATGGTTGTGAACAAACAAAACGATAACTAATGAGAATTTGGTAAACGCAAGCTGCATGTGTCAAATTACATTTCGATGTAAAGACAGAGTAGTAAATAAAGTATAATCGTTATATTATAAATCACAACAAAAGTGGACGCTGTTAACCGACGGGAACGCTGCCGTGTCCGGGCTGGAACTCGTTATAGAAATGTCCGAGACGCGTCAGGGTAGGAGACTCTCGGAAAAGAAGACTAATGGACGTGCGCACGAACCCGCCCACAGCATCGTCCTTTACCCGAGCCATGAACCACGAGTATCTGTATACGTATATTAGAATATTTCAAATCGATGAGGACACGATCGGACTTGACTGTGGATGAATTTCGATGTAATTTTTTTTTTAGAAAACTTGATTGAATATGAATGAACGTAGTTGAATGATGCAATTAAATGAATATTTTGAATGTTGTGTAAAATTGTAATGTTTCCAGTTTTGAGAGGCTAAAACAATTATCTGCATAAACCGTTACACTTTTAAAGTTGATTAACTTCAATTATTCAAAATTCAAAGTTATTAAATGCACTGTCGCTCACAATACGTCAAACAATCTTTTACATAAGTATATCATTAAACAAATATAAAAACTAAAATTAAATGCTTGCTAGGTTTAAAATGCAAATGTCCCATTTGTAGGTCGTGTTGCAACCCTAATCGATTGCGACCAAAAAAGCTTCAACACTGTCCACATGCATTGACAAATGCATTTAATGATGGATTGTTATAATTTAAAGAAAATAAAAATAGCAATTCATGACAACAATCATAAATTATTCAAATATTAAAATATCAGTAGTATATCCGAAGTTTTAATAGTTTATGTATGTATTCCAGTGTCATATCGATAATAGAAAACTAGCATAAAATAAAAGAATTAGTTTGACATTGATTTGCATTCACTACCTGAAAACATAGTTTGCCGCCTCCAACATAGGAAGTAACGCCTGCATCAGACGCAGCTGCGAATCCTCGTCTGCCATATAGGGGCAGCCGAACTCCGTCAACCAAATTTGCTTGTGGTAGCGATTGTAGAGCTTCTGTGATGGAAACATTGGCAACAAATAAAGTTAACTGCGTTTTCATTATACATTGTTGTCAATCAACCACATCAGCTAAAGGTAGCAGCTGTGCAGTTTATGTTATTCAACCAAGCATAGGAAAAGTGGATGAAATGAGAAGTGAGATGTAATGTGAGAATGCATACCAATTGTCTCCGTTACTAAGAGCTGTTTATGGTAGCATAGTTTGTGGTTTATAGGAGGATACATGAACTTTAGATAGAAAAAAATAAACGTTGACAGGAATAATATATTAATGTTTTAAATATTCGTTATGATCTGATTATACATTGTTTGAAAAGTGAACTAAACTTAAAATACGTTGATCACGCTTTATAATCCAAATGTTTAAATAAATAAATCCCGCATACAAAAGAAGGCATCTGCATCAACCAAAGGCGATCTGATACCACAATAAGTGTTTATTTCACCCATCGTTTTAGGAAAATAATTTACTAACCTGTAGATACGCCATTATCTCGTCTGCGTTACAACTGTACGCATGCGCAGCTAGGTAGTCAATGCGACAATTGTGGCATAAATGCAAAAATTGATCTAGCCAATGGAAATTCTGGGCCGCCGGAGCTGGGGCCACGAGTGGTATGCCTCCAGCAGCTTGCTCAATAAGGGGCCAGTAAGCTGCTGCTTCCTGTGGAGTCATGTTCGCCTGATCGTGCACATCCGGTTCGTTGAAACCAAGCACGTATTTCGAGTTGCTAGGTATGTGGATCCACCTGGAGACGTTGTTGCTATGCATGCTCCAGATCATTGGGACAAACTCTGGCATGTGAGCCTGCGGTATTGGGCATTTGCTGGTGACGTACTGGTTATATAGGTTCAAGGCGTCTTCCCAGCCGTACCTGTGGAAACAATTAAATAGATGACATGGTCCAAAGACAAACAAACTACCTTATAAGACCGTAGACATTCGTGCGTCTTGAAATTCCAATCATTTAATACTTAGCATTCTTTCAAATGTTATTAATATATCTCTAAATTATTTTTCGCTAGGCATATATAGTGACAATAACATGCCAGAAAGCCCTTCGTTCAAGTTTAAGAAACCATTACGTCATGAAATGTTCTTCAATTTAAGTCATAAAAATCTACACCCAGACAGTTGTTTTTATTGAGATAATGATGACGCTAATTACTGAAACTTAACGATGCAAGACAGTAAATTCATTTTTACTAACCACCAAGACATGTTGTTGAGCACCCTGAAGTCATCGCACAGGAAGTAAGGCGCATATGCGGACAAGCCTTTCTTCTGTGAAGCAGCTGCAAAGTGGGAAACCAGATATACCAAACATCCTATAAGAAGATATATAGAAGGACTTGCTTTGTTCATTTTGCTAAGACCTGCGATTGATGCTATCTATATCTATGACTGAGATTGGGAACAAAATGTTTGAATTCCGGGCAGTTATTAACATGGCAAAATGTTTCAGTTCATATACAAAGAGATTTGATAGCAAACGGGATAGAAAACTACTTTACTTTGCCTGCAAAATATACGTATTTGTTGCACTTAATTATATAGATAAAAGTTTTAGTACATATAAAAAGAAGTTAGGTAGCAAAAAGGATGAACATACCAATTATGCACATGATCACAAAATAAGTGTATTGAAATCTTAAGTAGGTCATGCCATCGGGACGAAGACGCACGGACGGAGTAGATATTTGTCATGTGCGCCCTACCCAATATACTTTATTATTTTCGACAACATGATGTATATAAACATGGGTAATGAGAGCATACAATAACAGTCGTATCGCGTATATATAAAATTAATATTCACACGTTATGTACACTATAATAAGGGGTTGCACTAGGGTACCAGATAGATGAAAGTGCGCACGTTTGCATCTTCCAGTGATGTATGGAAGTTTATTGACTGATTGATTTCCCCTTTTGTTATAGGGAGCTAGCTACAGCTCAGAGTGAGACGGAAAAGGAGGGTCTCGCGGAGCCCTGGATATGTTATTTATAGCGTTTGTGTTAAAAAGATAGAGTAGAGACCCTCTGTGGTGGTTGTACGTCCTATTGGTATTCGTATTTGAGAAAATATACCCTTCTGTCATTTTAGTTTGTTTTTAGATGGTTGATATGGTATAGAGTGAGGTGTTGTTAATTAGTTAATTTGTTTCTAGACACATGTTGGAAAACAAGACATTGGTAACTGGGTTTTCGGCCTTGATCTACCTAAATTCAGACATTACCAATGCCTTTCTTAGCGGTTTTAGAGATAGAGGAGATAGACGTCGGCGAGACGGTGTACGAAATACACCTATGGCAACCGGTCACCGAAATACTGCTCTGTGCTTGTATTGTGCTTTGAGAGTATATTATAAAGATATAATTCACGATTTCTTTTGTATCTTTGTTTGATGGCGTTATACTGTTCTGATCGTTTTTGACTTGGAGCATGAAGTTGGTGACTCGGCGTGCGGCATACACCTAAGACAGCCGGTCACCGAGAACATGCTCCGTTTTTTATTGGTTAATATGATTTTGTCGGCAATATGAGAGATATATGTAACATTTGTTGTATGGTTGCTCTATGTTGTTGTATTTTAGGTGTCTACATCCACTACAACATAAACGAGCCGAATATATATGCAGGATTTTACTAAACACATTCCTAAAGTATCAAATGCTCTAAAATGCTTAATAAGTCATTTCCAACACGAAACATAACTTACCGTGTAATTAAAATTAACATCTCCATACTATTTACTTGGCAAATGTTGAACTAAGGGAGGTAATTATAATGTTGCAGTGAAGAAACATAAAGCATCTAATTCGACCATGACACCTTTGCCGTCCTTGATAAACCAATGCTAATCTGAGACGACACTTTACGCACATGTGTTGAACGCCGTTTTCTCAGAACGAGGCTCAAATATTATATACTCTGTTTTATGTTATCTATTGATGGCTTTATATGGTATTGATTTATCCATAATTCTTAAAGGCCCATTTATAGTCCGGCAGAAAAGTGACCATATTTCACTTTACCCGACATTGGGGTGTATAGTAAATGCTAAGGTGTTATTTGTTAGGGGACATGCTAATGATTAAGAATCCAAATGATGCTGATCTGGTATCTTTTGGGGTTTATAGAAATTCAAGATGGCGGCCATTTTCGGTCTGTTTGTTTAAAAAAATAGAAATGCACCATTGTATGTATTATAATTTCTTTTTGATATAGTAAACCATGTAAAATGAGTAAAGAAATTCAAACGTGTGTAATAAAAACAAATGAAGATGGCGTCCAACATGGCTGCCGGAATCGATTTAGCTGCTCAAAAATTGCTCATAAAACCAACATCATACCCAAATGTTCACTTAAAATGATAAATATGAAAAAATAAGACAATTTAGTAGCAATTAAGCGTTTAATAAGTGTTCGTTTAAATGCCTGTCAATAATTCATATGCAGAGTATAGTATAACAAGAACATATTTACATAATATTGACCATTGGAGAAAAGTTGTACTGTGTACAGTAACAGCAAATTCGTCATAAGTATGATTTAAATTATGAAAATACACCGGTGTCATCAATGTCATAAAGCACATTAAATATCAATTGAAACACCATAAAACGTATTATTCCACATGTGTTCACTAAGGTCATGATAAGGTCACATTTTTCTAACGTCATGCTATAACGTAGTATGTATAGTAGTTTAGCTCATGTTGGGAGCTGTTGTCAGGCATAGAGTGATGTTCTAATGTAAATATTATTTCAGTTCCCATGTTTGTCTTTCGTACCAACAATTACATAACGCAATATACCATTATTCCCCATCTTTCCTTCCTCATGGACAAAGCAAGTTATCTCATTAGCTTGTTTTGTCTGCTCATTGTTAAATTGTTTTATGTCAACCTGAATCTTTTGACGAGCGCAAAAGATAGTACATGATAGTAGCGCTTTTTACACGTGCACTCATGTGTTAAACATCGGCTATCGCGTATACATCCACATTTTATTATTTAAAGCACATTGAGTGGAGCTTAAGCAACATTTGATGCTACTGTAATTGATCAGATCTGGGGGCCTGCATCTCATGCGTGTGAACCCGTTTCACATTTGCATAGAATGCTTCCGTGGTTGGCGACAAGGGGTGACATAGACTTACCCTTCTTCCCTACCCTGGTTTCCCAAAGGTTCTGTCTTGTAATACACGATTGCTCTGTATTAGTATTTCCATAGCATTCTGACAAATATTCCCTAACATTTTCGTTCATACAAGCTGTCATATAGCCTAACAGTGTGATGCAGTTGCCTGCGTTCAGCATCTGAGTATATGTTCCCTTATCGATACCAAACTATCCAGCCTCCTTATTGCATCCAAACAGCTGTTGTTCGTTCTCAGTGACATCTTGTATCATAGTTTGTGGATGTAGAGACATGTCACCCGTTGGATCGACATCTTTGCTACATTGGTTTGTCTACCCGACCTCGCAACACTTTTGGTGCTGAACCCTATGTATCTGCCAAACACTACGTAGACATCGCATTTATTCAGATTTTGTTTTATAAGAAATAATGCCTTAATCAAGCAATCAACCAACAATTTAGACGTACGACTGGTCCATGATATGCTGTTAAGATACATTTGTAGATCATCGAATGTCTGAAAATTATTCTTTAAGTTAGTGAATACCTTGCGCAACAATTCCTCTATCACTATTCGTAATGCCCGTAAATTCTGTGGATATTTCTCCCAATAAGGAGCTTGGAGATGCAGCTCTTCCAAACAATTATTTGACATAAGCGTTCCCACTGACCCCACAAGTAATTTTTAAACACTTTTCACTCATCAAAAAGAGGTAACCTTTGTTAACTGTTATTAAATGTTTTTGGAACATAGTTAAACATTATCATTAATTCATTTGCTAGTCTATGCTTACCCGAGGTTAATCAAACGGCTGTAAATCGTTTGTGCTTAACGAATATGTGTACATGATGTTTGCACCTAGTGTTTTATGCAGTAGCTTTGTGTGTTAACTATGGTTGCTTAGTTTCCTTGTCAGTAATCTCTTCTTGTTTAGGTAAAATAATACACGCAAGGGTTTTTAGAGGGTATTATTGAATGGTCTTTGCAAAATACCATTCAGAAATACAATTATTTCAGTTTGTATAGCATGAAATTTCGATTCAATGTAGTGGAAATGGAATTTTAACGGCAATTATTTGCATAAGCAACCATATTGGCAGCAATCTTGCGTATACTCTTTAATTTCATTTCAAATAAAACACTTTAAAAACATAAATCATCAAACCATCATTGTATTTTAGGCTGAAAAGATCCCAAGAAATGGATTAAGTAATTATTATTTCTCCATATACGTTAACATTCTGAAAACGGACGCCATCTTGGATTTCTCAAAATCCTTTAAGATACCAGCCCGGCATCATTTGGATTCTTCATCAGTGGCATGTTTTCTAACAAAAACACTTCAACATTTACTATACACCACAATGTTGGGTATATGTCATTTTCTGCCGGACTATTATTCCAACATTTCGTTTATTTGAGATGCCCAGTTATTTGTATTGTAGTTTTCTCAAATTGTTTGGTAATATATTTTTTTATTATGAGGTTTACCTATGCGAATTAAGAATTGTAATAAACGCCGTACATTATAAAAATTTATTTACATAAGGTTAGTAAGAATGTCATTATTTTGTTATCATATAAAAATTATTTTTAAAATATACTCAAAAACATAATGTTGAAACTGATATAAATGTTACAAATAACAATCTAAAAACATTCCAAGGCATATTTTGTAAACTTTCTGAGTACCAGCTGTTTGCAAATGGAATGTATACAATATATAATCCCAGTGAATTGTTCTTATGGAACTAGTTGGCATAATTGTGTAATTGACTTATAAAACATTAAGTCATTTAATGATTGTCTATACAACACTATGATATGAACAGTGCAGAAAAAGATTATATTGACGTCGCCTCAAACTTCCTCTGTAGTACAGTTTGCAAATTTGATGAGACACTTAAAGAATATCGACCCAGTGTTCATGAACACATGAGCTTAATATACGCTAGCGTTTTATATGATGGCTTTTATTGATAGCATCTCTTCTTGTACATTCGGCGAGAACAATGTTTTTCATTTGCAAACATCAACACTATCACACACAAATAATAATAATAAAACTCGGGGATGCAAAACTAGATAAAAAGCGCGCAACACGCACTGCTCGCATTGAACATTGCCTGATGGTATTTCGTCAATAATTTTAAATTGTTTGGTCTTTCATAACGATATGCGTGAAAAGAATTTACACACAAGTAATGGAGAGTAAGTTGGTTCCCTTTTCCTAGTTCCTTATTCCTTATTCGAATAAGGAACAAGGAACTGTTCCTTATTCCATATTCACGCGTTACAAATTTGTAAAAATTTCTGAAGTAAATCAAACGAAATAACTCGAATACATTTACTTTATGTATTACGTTACATATTCATGTTTCTCCTTCGCGCTTGCATAGGATTTCTTGTTTAAACCGAACCGATATTTTCTTATTCGAATACTAACTTCACATGAACAAAACTTAAAGCATTTCTATTATGTTTTAAGTTATGATAATCTAGTTCCTTATTCAGTTTGAATGAGGAATAAGGAACTGGTTCCTTATTCCTTATTCAAATCGAATAAGGAACTGGAATGTTCTTTCTATAAATTATAAATCAAAATGAACCAACGAGACGAATAACTCATCGAAAATTATTGTAAATGTATGTCGGGTGTAAAAATATTAATTGCAGTACGTTTCTACTTTGTTTTGTTTTGTTATAACATAGTTCATAATTCGGTTTGAATAAGGAATAAGGAATCAGTTCCGTATTCCTTTTTCAATCCGAATAAGGAACTAGGTTATCATTCAATGAAACTTAGTAGAAATGTACTGCAATTAATGTTTTTGATACCCAACCTACATTTACAATGCTTTTCATTGATTTTTTGGTCTCTTTGGTTCATTTAAATATATGATAAGTATGAAAATGCCAGTTCCTTATTCGATTTGAAAAAGGAATAAGGAACCACTTCCTTATTCCTTATTCGCACTGAATAAGGAACTGCGTAATTATTGAAGAATACTAGGTAAACATATATTGCAATAAATATTTTTAACTTCGAACCTACATAAACCATGATTTTCATCGACATTTACTATTTTTTGGTTAATTTCAATTTATGTTTGAGTAAGGCAATACCATAGCCTTTTTATAGTCTTCATAATACTTGTTTTCAGCGTGTATCGTCACATAGAATATAAAAAGAAATGTGACATAACCCACACACCATCTAAAATATAACATATCCGAAAGTGATTGTTCGAAATACAGGCTTACGAATAAGGAACTAACTTAACGCCCAATTCCTTATTCAGGGGCCATAATTTCGGATACTTAAATTCGGATCATTCTAGAATAGCACAGCTTCATATTCTTTATTATTGGCGATGTTTAGTGTAAGATTTGTTATTTATATCTCTGGTACAGTTCTTGAAGTCTTATCTGACCCTGAACTTTAGTCAAGACTATATGATAGCTGAAAACTAAACATGTTTTATATATCTTGTTCCGTTTTCATACGAAAGGAACCCCACGCACTCCAATGGACATTTACTTAAACATAAAGGGAATACATAGTATATATATATATTATATAATACTTTGTTTTTGTAATATGTCATTGCAGTATATAATACTTTGTTTTTGTAATATGTCCTTGCAGACATAACGGTTTTGAACCATAAAGCCATTAATACGTGTCTGTCGTTCGCAATTATAGGTATGTTAAAAATTAAGTTGTAAATTGTAAAGACACAAATTATACATTTTGCATTGTTTTAAGTCTTTTTATAAATGTAACTTACAAATAAACGCGCCTCATTCATTCATATACAGGCTATTGATAGTGAATTGTTACGACCAATGTCGAGAATGTGCTCAGTTTATGTTAAGTATTAGTAAATGTTCGAATAGACCAAAATTTAAATTCGTCCCTGGGACTCGGTAAATGTTGGGCCCAGTTATTACTTCAATGACTTATAAACATTTATGGCTGCCTTACTAAATAAATATACTTCCTATTATCACACAAAGTTTAACACATACATGTACGCTCTGCCAAGTTTCAACCACTTACGTTTCTGATATCTGACTGTTTTTAGAGTTTTACAACGGATTTTTTCGATTGAAAAATACTCAACGTCCCAGAATGCAACTTAAATGCAACTCTTTAAACATAAAATAGCTCGACGAAAATAAATTTGTTTAGCAGGAACATTGATTGTGTATAATATTGTTTTTCTTAACTCTTTGTCACTTAGTGATAAAGCACCTAACGGCGTAAATAACATAAAGTCCATTTCGTTCATTTGCTTACCTGGGCACGTCTGCGTGTTGCAGTTATATGTTTCCGTGGTGTTCCCGAAGCACTCCGAACCAAGGGGTGCTACCGGATCATCGAATATGCAGGTTCTAATCCTTGTAAGCGTGCCGCCAGCACAGGTCACACTGCACGCAGTGAAGTTTTTCCAGTTCGACCAGTGACCAGCAACTAATGTGCAAGCATACGATACGAACCTTCATGCGAGTGTTATTTTGAAAACACGTTTTATATTTAAAAAATATGTTTATTAACACACCTTATTGGTAAATACATATTGACTATACATACGCATTATACAAAAGTAATTTTGCAAGAGACACTATTGGAAAATTTGAGTTTAAATGTAAATGAATAAAATGAGTGACTTACTATAAACGCAACTTTCATAAGCCGTTATGATTCTCGCTAAACACATGTAGACTACTTGTACTCAATAATGGACAATTCTTATGCACTGGATGCACTGTATAAAAAGTGTTTATATTTACCGCCATATGTACATAATAATGGAACACTGGCCCGCCTGCCATTTGTTGGTGCCTTATAAAACACATTTAGTGTAGCGTATCTAAACTGATTCCGCCCAAATGATTACATATCAATAAAACATTGAAACCACAATGGTCCTCAATATTTGTGTGTAGCATCGTATCGAGGCCATCTACACAGTTTGTTAAAATCATGCGCCTTTGATCACAACTGGCAACGATATAGTGATCACAAGATTTACATAGACCTACATACAAAATAACTTCTTCTTAGAAACCACAAGTCACAGAGCTTTGTAAGAAGGTACGTTTCATCAAAAAGAAGTAATTTACAATGTTTGTACCAATCATCCCCCCTGAGGTTAACACTGCCTACGCCACAAGAATGGTAATACTTGGCATTTAATACGTTTGAGATAAATATTTTTTATGTGATTATAAAATTCATATAAACTCAAGTTTCAACATGCATCCATTAATCATACATATTTGGCATTTGCTAAATGACATCATATTGTGGTCGTTTACAAACATTGTTCAAATTATGGCCCCTTAAGTGAAAACAGACCAAGCCTGATTGTACACAAAGTGGGGCGAAATAGGTGCATGTTGGCTGTCTTGTTTGCTATGTCATATTGCATAGAAGCATCCTATTAAGTTTTACGATCAGATTTCACAAAAAGTGTTAATGACTTTTTTCCATGTCTGTCGGTTATTTGATATTTAAATTTCAAAATTGAATTCTTTACATTCATAATGCCAACCTACTTGGACATTTTTCTGTATTGCATCTTATGGTTTCATCTAAGGAACCACTGCACGGTTTGCCATGAGGAGCGGTGGGAGGCGAGTAATCTCATGTGCGGTGTCGGCTTTGAGTTCCATTCGCACAGCTCTTTGAACATGCGTCCCAGCTACCCCAGGCAGACAGCTTGCCATCAACTGAAGAGTGGTTTAAATTATAGAGATCAATACATTGTATCATATAAAGTTACCTGGTTTAACGTGTTACAGGTTACACTCATAAACTGTTAAATAAATAGGTACATTTGTGTATGTATACATTGATGCAAAACTATTAAGCTATAACAAGAAATAAGTAATAATATTTTGGAATTGAGACTCATGGATACATGTGATTTGGAAATTCTAACGCATCAGTTTCCCAACTAATAAACGTACCTAGGGACATGTCTGACATGTAGTTAGATGCTGGTCTGCCAAACCTCTATACCATCGCGATATTAAAAGCCTTGATTTGTATTTTTTTCAATGTTTTACTGATACAACAAACCAAATGTTTCATTTCTTAACATACTGGCAATATAAATCTACCTGTATCGATATTTATGCTTGTGCATTTCTCGCAATAAAGTTACATTTAAAAAAAGTAGGCACCGGGTGTGGTTGTGGTGTTTGTGACGTCAGTCCTTGAGGCGCTGGATGGCTTGACTTCGCAATAACCAACCGACATATTAATGTCATCTACAGCAATGTCACCTTGATAGCCATTGCCAATTATCCCACTTAGGAGAATCTGCGAAAGATATATGTGAACTCATGCATGTTTTTGATTTTCCAATTCGTTTGTGTAGACAATTATCTGAATAAAACTTGTGAAAACGGTCAAATACTTATTCCAGCAGTTCTTACCGAATAACTTTGATTCGAATTAAGTGGCACTTGTCCTTCTTTCCATGAGTTACCTTGGTCGCCAGTTAGAGACCAAACAACCTTGCCAGGTTACCCACAGCTGGTAACTTGGTAGACGTTTAGTCGACCTATCGAAAATCCATACATGTGGTACCAGAACCGAAAGCAATGCACGAGATCTGAAGTCACCTCAATCTTAGGACTTTGAATCCAAGCTGTATCGAACAAATTTCGCGGAGCACTTGACTCTGTGAATATGTACGATCCTGAAAGTCAATATGGAATAGGAACTTAAAGAATTTAAATTTCATCATTCATTCTGGATTGAATTATTGTGTTATTAAGTGACATTAAAAAACAATGCAAAACCCGTGTCACTAGAATGTTTAAGCATTCATAGTTTATGTCTGTCATTAAGAACAATATGTTTAACGAATGGACATTCTACGCCACATGTTTTATTTGGAGAAGGTTTTAATTTAAAAAAATACAATTTTTTTAGTTTTTCGGTATATTTAATCTAAATTTAAGACCTAAAACACGTAAAACACCACTGTTATTCATGAGGCTATCCGTCAATGCATGCTCAGAAAATTAATATTTTCCGTTTAAACCTACTTCGAAAGTGAATTGCTCATGTAAAAAAAAATCATGAAGTTTATTAATAATATGATTAAATTCATACATACTATTAAATAAATGCCTTTTTAATTGACTTTCAACATCATACATGCAACACAATTATCGACAGGAAAGGTGGTTTCATATCGCGTCCAATGTATCATCCGTAACAATTCATTTAAAGTGACAGTTCGCGGAAATACACTTAACATTAAATCATTAAAATATATTTTTTATAGAGGTTGACACTGAATATCCGGTTGAAATCGGTTGGAAACAAACAATATAGCGATGTTTATGTTGGGGTCGAGTACGATAAAGTACGAAAACGACCTAATTAATATTCATGATTCGACACGTTAATTCAAACCTAAACAAACACAATTGCGGATACGGGCAAATTTAGCGGAGAGAAGGTAAGAACAAATGCAAATACATCTGTTACAGACGGAAACTGAGTTGCAACGCTACGTTTTTGCTAAATCTATGTATTTATCTTCCATATGCTAATACTGTTTAGCGAAAGCTATTATTAGATATAATTTTCATAACTCGCGCCGCTGCAATGATTTCCGCCTATTGCATGTATTTATGATCATTTATATAATATTGTATCGATTCAAAACCGATTTTGACCAGGTTTTTGATGTCAACCTCTATACAAAATATATTTCAATGAATTTATGTAAAGTTTATTTCTCGCTATACGATTTATATGCAAAACAACGATCTATTTCGCGAACTGTCACTTTAAGATTCGGGGATTCTTAAGCAAATTCTTTTTAAACGAATTCCATTATTAAGTTCATATAAGATAAACATGTTAAAACGACCAAGATTCATCAAAATTATGTCATAAATGTGGCATGTTCAGTGGTTACAAGGTTGATTTCAGATTAGGCCTTGTGACCTAGTTTTTGACGCATGTTGTCCAGATTAAATGACCAATTAATGCTCCTGATACAAATATTAACAAAGTTTCATGAATATTGAGTCATAGATGTGACTTCTAGATAGTAACAAAATTTGACCAGGTGGCATAGTCTTTGGACACACGTAAAGAAGATTCGAACTTGGCCTATATACACAGTCTTAGAAAAAATAATATTTCTCCATGCCCATAACGTTGATGCTTTACACATATGCATTACACGTCGTGAAAATAATACAAAAAATATAACGCGACCAGATGAATTGCGTGTTGTATGATCGAAGTCTGGCCCGTGTCGTCCGTGGGTGTTGATGATCGATACAAAACCCAATCAAAGTCATCGAGATCGAGCACGTTGCGCCACGAGCACAACGATTTGACATCGAAGTTACACTGCGTTTGATTGAGACTGTCTGAAATAAAAACAACGAAGGCACAGCTTTACCGCATTATTACCCATATTATTATCGCATTTTTTATTTGCTTGCTATCACGTGTACGAAAACTAGAGGAATTTTTTTCCCCCAAAGTTCTAACGTTACAAATGTCGACATTATTATTATTAATTCCACGCGGAGTTCGAGTAAGAGAGTCGTGATGTTACATTACCGAGCAGAAAACGCTTATGGTCAGTGTTGTGGTTGGCTTCGGTTCCCTTTGGTATCCTGATTATGTTTGCCTTATAATAAATATATAGGAGACGCACTGACTACAATACGCACTTTTGCAAATAAACGTACTTGTATGACGCTTATTTAATAAATGATAATTCCGTTTTCGCAAACAGCCTAATACGGAGCATAGACGGAATTAAATGCTTTGATGTTCCATTACATTTTACCGAATCTTTTTATAGATTTATATTTGTGTCCAAAGATCTCAAAGTCAGTGTTAGAGAAGGAGCTTAAATAGGATTTCACAATTTTAAAGAATAATAAAGAGTTACTTACGTTCAATTTCTACTCGGTCATTTGGGCAAGCTATCAGTTTCTGTATTTTGATATAATAGTCCTGAAAATATAAAACGGGAATATTGTCATAACATTAGCATGCTTTCGAAGGACCTAAAATGCCTTGATCAACTCAGATAAATTATAGACTTGAGATACCTTTATATAACAAATAATTAGAGTGGTTTAATGCATTTGTAAAACTAGTCATTATTGCAACAAAAGAGACATCTTCACACAATAAACGCAAAGCTGATTCATAATAGGCATTGAATAAAACAACGTTAACTTATCTCCCTAACAGCCTATGCATGTTATGTATATACATTAATAACCTTATAATATCATTCTTACCGAACTGCCTAACATCAAAAGCCAATCCTTTCCCTTTACCAATTCACCATGCAAACACGTGTTTGTACTGATATGACCAACGATTTCGGACAACGAATCTGATTTTCCGTACACTGGTGTTGCTTCATGGCTGGGTGTGCAAACACATAAAGAGGCCATGACACGTCCAGCACTGGGCAACAGTAATACTAAACATGTTAACAAGCCTGTAAAGATAAAAACAAAAATCGACATGCTTTTGTATTAGAAACTGTATAAAAGATATAATATAAAATAAAAATATATAAGCAAATAAAGAAAAAAATCTACCTATTGAAGTATCCAAAATCATACTCGCAGTTTTACGCGTTAACACCACTTTAGTTTATAAACGCTATCTCCAACGTGGCCACATTTTCAAATTAAACACCTCTTATCTTTCTCACCACTGGCAGTTTAAGCAGTCCATTCGCTCCTTGTCGAATATTGGGTCATTTTTGGTTTGTGTTTTAGATACAGCGGTATTATTACAGATTTAAAAAAATCTAACAGTTGTTGTCTAAAGTCGTGTTTCCTTGTTATTTCAGCTTTTCGATGTTATGTTTAGTTAAATCATATGATTGATATCATGTTTGCGTTCTCTTCATGTTTTGCCTCACTTAATGCATTTTATGCATTTCTATAAGTGTATGGCGACATTTTGATTTTCTATATTCTTTCTCCGTATATTTTCTATGTTACCCATTTTGTCTCAAGCATTCATTGACCAGTCGGATGGAGCAGTAAAACGAGTCTAGTCTGCCGAGGCATTCGGTTGAATCAATAGTTAGATATGCTCGTATTCAAATCAGGAAATATGGTCTTTTCCATTTTGGAATCGAGAAATGACCCATTGATGTTAAAGATATTTGATGCGTTAATCGAAAAAGAATAATCAGCTGTCAGTTTTGCCGTATTTGCCGGCGCTGGCAAGTGTGGTACTTTACTTGAAATATAGTTTATCATTTCAGCGTTTCCATTGAAATTCGCGATCTATTTGGCCTGGATTCGAAACATTATTTAACCAAATTACTTTAATTTATATATGGTTTTCTTAACAATTACGCCAACATCGCTAGTCAAACAAAATATGATTTTATATTAGTTTACATTAGTTTAATATGATGGTGTATGTAGGTCCTGCATAATAATACGTTTTCGCCGAGAATGCACATTTGCGTTGGTTTAATATCCATTTGAACAGTAGTAGATATCGCACTGATCGTATAGAAGATGTAGATTTAAAATTTAGAAGTAAACGCAGTAAAGTGAATGGAAGTAAGTCCCACAACGTTGGTCCTTGATATCCCGTATATTTATTACTAAATATTTTATACATCGGGCTATTAGGGAGTATCGTGTCTGCGTTTAAAATTTTTTCGTTTTCATGGTTGGGACCATGACTATCATTTCTTCTTACATAGTCTGGTGAGCACTTGCAGTATCTGGTTCGAGTCTTGGTTCCATCGGTACAAGCCTAATCGCTTGCCAAAAACGATTTCTAAGCAGAAGAAACGCCGTTCTCTGAAACGGTATAATGTAGTGGCAGTAATTTAATTATGGATATTAAAACTATAGTATAAACATTCAAAACTAAATCATAGTATGTCTTCATTGTAAGCCTTTGGACAAAATCATTTAGACATACTTCATGGCATAAACCCGTTGAAAGGCACACAAACCTCACGTGAGATACATATTTTATTGCAATTACCGGGGGTAATCTCATTTCAAATCATATAATAAAGTTTAACCGGAGTATCTTTTCAAATAAGATACAACTTCACGTTTTATTAAAATTGTAAATCGAAATTATATATTTGCAACTTTGTGATGCACTATGAAGTCATAACAAGTACAACTGAAACATCCAAGCTTGTTAACAATATTTAAAGACAACTGTACGGTTTTGTAAGTGATCCGTCTTGAGGGAAAGTGCTGTACCTATCTCGTATGAATGCCACCACCTCATGTCAAAGAACTCCACTCCCCCAGAACGCGATGAAAAGTAGTGTATATACGTAATAATACGAAACAATAACAATATAACATTTTGGCACATGCATTGAATTCAATTAATTTTTAAATTATATAAATCAATTGACCAATATATTGTCAGTTTTATTTCAGACCACTCAGTATACCGTATCTTACCCAGAAATAAATTGTTATTTTTGACACTATTTTGAATAATGTGTGTATTGATGACCAATGAGTTTGGAGGATATATACAGAAATAATATCTTCTCTCTTCATACGTTAAGTCAAAACATGGAGTGACATACAAGTTAACATTTGATATATGGACATGATTCATTTTGACGCGTTGTATAATCGACCGCGATATCATGACAATATTGTTCTTGTTGCACAATGTCAGAGAACTTTGGCTCTCGTGTCCTCTGCTATATTCCAGTACCAAAGGTGGCATCGCAGACATTGTAGAAACGCCCCGCTTACATATTCTACTATATAATGTGAAATGAACAATATGTTTAAACAAACTATATGGTAAAGGTGTAATCCAAAATGAGTACTCGGCAAAAAAAAAAGAACAATGAAGGCACCATACAAAAGCATATGCCAAGCGATCAAGAAATCTAGTTATGTTGGATTATCACTACAACTACAAACTTTTTAAACAGTAAATGTGGTTGGTGCGATGATATATGAAATATGTAACATCAATAATAAACATGACATTAAAGCGTGGATAGAGGTGCATGTGCATTTAGAGATTGCTTGTGCCTAAAGTTGCAACGATAACATCGAAAGCATTAAAACAACACCGTGATATCCATTCTAAACAGTAATGCAATTTGCTGAAAGGTAAATTATTTTCAATAATAAATAATGGATCACAGAACGTATTTTGTTCAGATCTTGTATTTCTTATGTGTAATGCATTATAAATCTTTATATCACTGTGATAGAGCTGGGCAGTCCATTTCCGTTTAACAACCAGCTTGTTAGCGTTGCCCCACACGGTCATGAGCACGTGTCTGCCTCTGCTTCAACAGACACGTGCGTTTTCTACATCTTTATATTCATCGAGAACAAATGATATCTGCTAAATGGCGAAGGAATATTCATCCATTCACGAATACGCTCCATTCAAGTCCCGTAGACTATATGTTCAACTCGTCACAGAAACTGTTCATATTACTTGGATATAATCGTTTTAATGACAGTGAAATTTTAAGTTATGCGCCATGTAAATATTGTGTAATACACGTGTTTCACGTGCGATAGAGCTTGCGTTCAACTACATCTGCTTTTTACGAGTGGTCAGTCTACAATCGCATTTTTATCAAATATTTAAACAATAAATTGTTCTTCGGAAAAATTAACATATAAAAAGAATTATATGCAAAACAAAACCAATACCGTTCGCATACTAACGTACTTCCATTTGCAAGAGCTTCACGAGGAAGCCTTCCCGCACGTGTTCTAGAAGTTTTAGAACGTTATGGATAAATGATGTTAATCCAACTTTGTAAAACAATGTTTTAATATACGAAATGTAAAGTTGATGTTTGGATCCCGTTATAACGAAGGAGAATTATACATATATATATATAGAAATGATGCATAAGTAATCTCGTTCAGTATATTAGCTGGTTAGAAACTTACACGGCAAACATAGTTGATAATATTACAGAAATAGCCGCAATCAAACCTCGATATACAGCTTATTACTAATAGGAAGTTCAGATAGAAATTGTATAATGAAGTTGAAGAAGTAGCTCCTTCTTAATCGAGCAAACGTTCATATTTTACGTCCCAATTCAGTAAATTACAATGTAATGCTAAATACTGCAGTGTTCAACGTGCCCATTGCAAACTTATTTATTATGTCGACAGTTATAGCAAGTGATTGTTTTAATAATAAGGACACGATCCCATTGAAACGTTTGTGATGTTTGCAAATCAATACCATATTTGCATCGGTCAGAAGACTTTTCTACATATTTTTGTACATCATGTATTTATTTAAGTTGTAAATAATGGTCATGTTATGTTATTGTGTTTTGTTCAATAGAGATATAAATACTATTATGTTGATATTATTTTGCTTATGTTCTAGGAATTGAAACACGAGGGTTTTAGTCACGCGCAAGAGGTGGCATTCAAAAAGCTCCTTAACGTAAGCAGTTATAAAAAAAAGAGAAAATCTGAGCAAATTTCTACAAGAAGTCCAATGTGATCAAAGTAAACACAAATACAATATTAATTATGTATTATACGTTCTTACTTTATTTGTGTCACGATTGCAATTTTGGTCTTGATCGTAAGCCTATCGTGGTGATACTATCGGACTTCATCAGTTATTACCAGTTTGTCAATGCAATTTCGCCTGTCTATTGTGTTAATCATGGCAAAATATTTTATAAATTAACTGCGCTAAATTGTAAAATAAGAAATAATCGTATAACATTGGGTGAGATGTATTGTATCGTTACTGAAATCTTATGTATTTGTACTTGCACCTCGTGGCGATCGCAGTAAAAATTAAAAGACGTCACGTCCTGGTAAGATATGCTGCTTTCTCAAACATTGAAGTCGATAGTCCATTCCGCTGTAATTATATATTATGGGAACAGTTTAGGCTCTTAAAGTTAGAGCAATCAATACAATCGTTAAAAGTATCGCATAAAAAATCGTACCATGTCGCTAAGGAGCGCATTTATTCTTGGTAAACGTCTGACAACTTATCACTTCGCCCAAGAACTAACCAAACATCTCAGAGAAAGACCGCGATCTGTATGGAGAGTAAGTTTGTTGCTTTTTCCTAGTTCTTTATTCTTATTCGAATAAGGAATAAGGAACTGTTCCTTATTCCTTATACACTCGTGACAAATTTGTTACAGGGTTTTAAAGAAAAATAATGCAAATATTTATTCAGTTTATCAAAACAAAATAATTCGAATACATGTACTTGATGTATTACGTTACATGTTCATGTATCTTTTTCGCGCTTGCGTAGGATTTCTTGTTTAAATTGAATCGATATTTTCTAATTTGAATACTAACTTCACATCAATAAAACCTAAAGCATATACTTATATTTTACATGAATGTGATATAAAGTACATTTACAGCGAGACTATACGATTTTTATATGTGTTAAATTATAATATATTGATAAAAATAAGTTACAAAAACACAAAACAGGCAACACAAATTATACATTGAAGACGAATTTCATAAAATGCATCAAAGACAAATTAGCGCCCCGAGCCTATTGTGACGAAGATATTCCGTACATATTTTCCTACAATAACCGAAGCGTTCGTCTTTTTATTAGGATCGGAGTTAGTGTTCGTGTGTCGTATGAATAGGTTTCGTTGCAGGAATTTCAAATGAACCGTTAAACAAAATTAAGATTCACAACGTACATGCATGATGTACATGCTGGCGAATTCGACTGTACAGACATTTTCAGAATTAAATATCTGACTTATTTCGCATTTTTCGACACATGATATTAATTCCTTTTTTTATTTTATATTGATATATATGTATAATAAGTTGTTTACACATTTTATATAAATTCATAAATATTTGACAAAATCGTATAGTCTGGCATTAAACATGTTTGTTTTTTATTTATAATCCAGTTACTTATTCGCGGCTGGATAAGGAAAATGAAACCAGTTCCTGATTCCTTTTTCAAACCGAATAAGGAACTGGCATTTGCTTATTTCAACATCAATGAAATTGATCCAAAGTTAGCCACACATAAATGCACATTTTATATGTATATATTGATTGAATATGTGAAATAATAATTGAAATACATTTCTACTATGTTTAAGTAATGATAATACAGTTCCTGATTCAGTTTGAATTGCAATAAGTATTTTTAATATACAACCTATACAAAATCATGTTCGATTATATATGGTTAACTATGGATCAATTTCGTTGATGTTTAAGTAAAAATTCCAGTTCCTTATTCGGCTTGAATAAGGAAAAAGGAACTGGATAAAACATAAAAACAGACATGTTGAAATGTACAAGATTGCACTTTTGGTATTCGAATTAGAAAATATCGGTTCGGTTTAAACAAGAATCATATGCAAGCGCGAGGAAGAAACATGAACATGTAACGTATACATTAAGCAAATGCATTCGAGTTATTTTGTTTTGATTAACTGAAGAATTGTATGCATTTTTTTCTTAAAAACCCTATATCAAATATGTTAAGCTTGAATAAGGAAAAAGGAAAAGTTCCTTATTCATTATTCGAATAAGGAATAAAGAACTAGGAAAAAGGAACCAAATTGCTCTCCATACACAAGTATTGTATTCTTTCAACTGTCAACACATTAACACATTTCCTTTATGAATAATGGGTTTCATTTTCATTTGATCAAAACTTCAGGTACTTTCAAAGGCCATACTACTAGAGATTATCATAATGAATACTATCTAGAGTGTAAGTCGGACATAATTATTCACATGCCGTCCTGATTTTATCTACAGTAAAATAGAAAGTCTAGTCGGAAATCACCATTCACATTCTGTTTCCAACAGTCTGATGTCACGCATCAGAAAAAGGTATCACTCAAATGTTTCGCTGTTATTTTTTTCGCTTCTATAAACGATTTATAAACTGTTAACAACTACCAACATGTACGTCATTTTTTTCTAACAAGGTACATGTATATCATTGCACTTACTTTCACAATAATGTAACGTATATTTATAAACTTTTTAGCTCAGAATTAAAAAGACGCGTCAACATAAAATGATTATCGTTTTCTGTTAAATGGTAAGCACTTATTTTGCATTTTCTGTTTGCGATGTATTGATTTTAATAACGTCCTTGTTCAATATCTAGGTTGTGATGTTCTTAATTCTGTTTTGTATTAGTTTTGTTTTATTTAGAAAAACTAAGGTTCGATATCAAAACTAGTTTTAAATATGCAAAACGTGCTTAGCCTACAAGAATAAATAGTAAAGCTGTGCGAGTCCTGCTTTAATTGATATGAATATTGGTCTTGAGTAAATGCATGTGCGTAAAGTGTCGTCCCAGATTGGCCTATGCCGTCTTTTCAGGCTCATAAGGGATGACACTTTCCGCTTCAAAGGCATTTTTGTTTACATAAAGTCTCTTCCTTGCGAAAATCCAGATAAGGCGGAATGTGTCGTCATTGATACGCATGTGCTATTCGGAGACGGCACTTTACGAACATGTCATCAAACCCAGAACGAGACTCACCTATAATATCATCAGAATGTTCTGTTATGATGGCTTTATAGGGCCATGGTTAATGTTCTCTAATGATGGCTTAATAGGGCCACGGTTAATGTTCTCTAATGATCGCTTAATAAGGCCATTGTTAATGTTCTCTTATTATTGCTTAATAAGGCCATGGTTAATGTTCTCTTATGATGGCTTAATAGGGCCATGGTTAATGTTCTCTAATGATGGCTTAATAGGGCCATTGTTAATATTCTCTTATGATGGCTTAATAGGACCATGGTTAATGTTCTTTAATGATGGCTAAATAGGGCCATGGTTAATGTTCTCTAATGATGGCTTAATATGGCCATGGTTAATGTTTTCTAATGATGGCTTAATAGGGCCATGATTAATGTTCTCTTATGATGGCTTAATAGGGCCATGGTTAATGTTCTCAAATGATGGCTTAATAGGGCCATGGTTAGTTTTGCTCTTTTGATGGTTTAATAGCGCCATGGTTTATCCATTACTCTACAAGGCCAATTTGTTCCAATATTTCTGTATTTTAGATGCCCAGTTATTTGTATTGTAACTCACTCCATTGTTAGCGCCTGTTTTAGCAGCAGATATATCTTTGATGATGGTGTTTACCTGCGAAATTATTATGTTTGTAAGAACCTCAACATAATAAATACTACTCACATTATGTAAGTGTATCATGTAAGCATTGTGTTGTATTATAACATCACTGTCTATATATAGTAATCACACACTGTTGTTACTGATTTAAATTCTAAAAACCATGGACTAAAGCATTCCTATATTTTTTTTTGTATTTTTTGTTAGTACTGTTCATTGCAAATGGAATAAACGTATGTATACAATACGTGATCACAATTTATCTTTTTCATAGACCCAGTTTGCACTTTTTTGTAATCACTGTTAAAATAATTAGTCATATAATGATTATCTATAAAACAATTAAATACGAAATGCACCGCAGAAAAAACTATTATATATTGATCTCGGCCACTCCTCGCCTTAACATGCCCCTTAAGAACGATTTGAGAAATTCTTATGACACTTTCCGAATATCAAAGAAGTGTTTTAGAAGATCTTTAACACAACAGCTTAATATGCGTGAACTAATATTATATGTAGGCTTTTATTGATATCATCTTTTAATAAACATTTGTAGGGAATAAAGGTTGTGATCTTCAAACACTTAAACTATCACAAACAAAGAATCATACAAGCTCGGAGATGAAAAACAGGATGAATGGCGCGCAGCACGCATTGTTCTAAATGAATATTGCCTGATGTGTTTTCGTCAGATAATTTAATTCATTTCGGTCTTTGATAACGAGATCAAAGCTAAGAATCTACAAAGAAAGTATAACATTATTTCAGTAAACTGTCATCATCCCTTATGAAACATCGGTTTTCATTTTTATTTGATGAAAACTTAAGATACATTGATTATTGTATGCTCATTATTTTCTTTCCAATTACCTTTTTCTGAAACAGACAATCAGTCAACCAGACGTCTTTGCGTGATAAGGAAAACATATAAATATCGTCAGATTTAGTATCAACGTTAATTCTGTCAATCAACAAACAGTGAGTATCTCGCTTAGTTATTATTTAAGAAAATATTGGGCGATAATTGTTTACGGTGATTTAAAACATACACAAACATATTTTGTATTGTGCTAGTTTGAATTACCCCACACAAGTTACATACTTTTAAGAAGTGTAAATATCTGATCTTTGCTCTACGATACAATGGATAACGACACTGATAATCTGACATACTGGGATATATATGAAATCCCAATTGGAAACATTAATTTATTCTTTATAAGCTTGCTTGCTAACATCCAAATCGGATTGTATTCACTGATTTGGTCGACATCCATTATTGGAAATAGTCTCATATTTGCCGTCGTTATGTCCAAACGAAACAGTAAAATTTCAACAACGTATTTCCTGTTTGGAACTCTGTCAATTTTCGACATGCTTGTAACAAGCGTCTATTTTTTTAATTTATTTATACAAGTTAAGGGTTTGTGGTCGTATATATTGCGCACCTTTTTTGTGAAGTTGTGCGTGGATCTCAGCGCCTGGACTTTGGTTCTCATATCAATGGAGCGACTAGCGAGTGTGGTGATTCCGTTAAAAGTAAAGGATATCGTCACTACTCAGAGGGCAATTATAGCCGAAATCGTAATGGCTTGTGCCATTATTGGCATGGCGTAGAAATCGTAATGGCTTGTGCCATTATTGGCATGGCGTATTTCCAGAACATACACAGTGTCTTATTCGCGAATGGAGAGACATTTGAGGACTACAATTTCATCAAGCATGTCTTGGATATGTTTCATACCTTAACACCGTTCACTGTCATAAGTGTATCTAGCATAATTATCGGAGTAAAAATTCGTGCCTCCATTGGCAGAAACGAAAGTCTAATTAATTCTGTTACAAGGAATCTTCTGGCAGTTAACGTGGCGTATATTATTACACAGTCAGTTCCCGTATATAATCTGTATGATCATGGTCAAATCGTTTATGTTTGCTCGATTCAAGGAGCCAAACTGGATAGCAGAGAATGGGGTTTTAATACATTTCTGCATTTTGATACTGAAATTGTCAACTCACGCTATAAACTGCTTAGCATATGTATTGTCACGGAAGACCTTCAGGAATAACTTGCGGAATGTCATCTGTAGACGACGTTATGTACGATGAACAAATACGAGAGAAAGGCAATGCTTAAATCATCAGAAAGACATTCGGCAAAACTGCGTTTGAGAAAAAGTCATGTTAGTTATTTATACGCTTTTTATTTTTTTAGTTTACATAAATCGAAATATTCCAACTGTCAAAAAGAAAACGAGGTCATAATACTTATGATAAAAACACTTTGTGATTGATGACAGGCTAGATTTTTTACCATAAAACTTTCTATGCTAATGCTTAATTATGCTTTAATGTATGTTGCACTATTGCATTTCGTACTGCAAGAAAGTATAACTTAAGTGATGACCTGGTTTAAGGAAATGTATAATTTTCCATGCTTTGTGCTGTGTTTGCCTGTCTATTCACACGATCAAGGCATAATTGGCGAGAAAAGCCACCTTGATAAGCCAACAAGTATATTATATTATATAACTTTAAAAGTTTATATCTGGAAGGCAAAATATTGAATACAACGCAGGTTATACTAACATGTCGTCTAGGATGATGTGTGGAAAAATATTGTGTGGATTGTGTATTCTTCAATGAAAGGGCATGTTTTGCTTTATGCCAGGTGAGGAGTATATAAAATTGTATAGAATTACTTTTATTTCCTCCATCTGTAACGTGTTAAAATCAAATGCTATACGATTTTAAAATATAGGTCTCATTTGAAACGGTTTTTGTTTCACAAACGCCGTCTATGCAATTAAAGCAAAATTAGACGCGATACAGCGCACTTTGTTTCTTTCATACCATTAGGTTATTGTTAAATGCATTAGATCATCAACAAAGGTCCATGATGGCAAATTTATTTATAAGTGAAAATCCTATATGCGTCTATAATCTGAATTTTTAAATTTGGTAAAAATATAGAGTATGTCGTGGCTCATTGGAGTAAATATTTAAAAAGTCATCTGCTGAACCCTTTTCAGTCTTATAAATAACCAATTAACATATTCCTGACGTTATGACTATCGTTTTGTATTAATGTGCGCGCAAATGGGAAGTTTGTTTCATAATCATTTAAGTTTTTGGTAAACGTACGTCAAACATATGTAGATACTTTCTGTACATTTAAATAAGTATGGCCTGCTCTCCTTTTCCCCAAAATGATAACATTACAAAACAATATCCGTACCAAAAATGCATACGTGCATTAAAGTATAATAGAGATATATTAACAAGATTAGAACGAATTGTGACGTCCAAATGTCAGTTAAGTCACACAAATGAAGTGCTTAATTTGTTTCGTGACAACTCTAAGAAAACGTGTTAACATGTTCTTCACTTTGAAATTCAATATGTCTATATATGTTTGTTGTTAAATTTAGTATCATCTTCGCGTATTCTCAACGATGCTCTGTATTATAAGTTGGATGCTATATAAGAAGTTTCGTTGCCTTGTGCTTCGTGTTTTGTTGTGGTTTATATATAAACAATTGTGTCCTAGGAATGCTGGACGGGCGACAGCTACACGATGTATCACATGCCAACTTATGTCGTGGTTTAACTGATTTGTGATACATATTATTTCGGAAAGAAATATTAATGCTAGCTAGACTCGGATAAGGCCAGTCTGAGCGGATTATACAGAGGATGATTATTGCATGATATGCCATAAGTTATTATATATATATATATATATATATATATATAATATATATATATATAATATATTATATATATGTATATCTATAAATAAATACTATTATATATATATCATAGATTATATATATACTAGATATATATATATATCTATATTATATCTAGATTATATATATATACTCTCTATCTATATATATATATCTATCTAGCCTATATATCCCGTTATACATTATATATTACGTGTAGATATATACTGGTTGTTTATTAATGTTCTAATGGTTACATTTCTTTGTCATTATTATTATAGTATGTCAGCCTGCTTAACGATATATTTCTATTCCAATATTTATTATATTGTACTACAGCTTAACTGTTTAATAACTTTGTGTCATTAAAGGGATCTTTTCACGCTTTGGTAAATTGACAAAATTGAAAAAGTTGTTTCAGATTCGTAAGTTTTCGTTTTAGTTATGATATTTGTGAGGAAACAGTAATACTGAACATTAACCATGCTCTAATATAGCCATTATATGCATCTTTTGACGATTTTAAAACCTAAAAATTATAAAGCGTTGCAACGCGAAACGATTGAATAATTTGGAGAGTTCTGTTTTTGTCGTTAAATTTTGTGAAACTACGAAGATTGCTTATATAAGGTATAAAATACATCAGGAATGTGTACTCGGCGGAATAGCTCAGTAGGCTAAAGCGTTTTTACTTCAGGACTCTGGCAGGACTCCAGGGGTCACTGGTTCGAAACCTGCTCCGGGCAATATTCTTTTCCTTTTTTTAATATTTTTTCTTGATTTTTTACTGGAGCTTTAACGATCCAATGTTTACATTTATCAATATAAGGCATTTAATGAATAAGTTTAAAAAATGCCAAAATCTGTGAAAAGGCCCCTTTAATGTTAATTATACAAACACACCTATCATTGTTTCTCGATAGTTATTGCAAATATAAAACCGATTTTTGTTTTGAAAAATATTTAGATGTGATTACTAATGAAAAGTTACGAAAATAATTTACAAGTATACGATTATGTTCCCATAGTTTAGAGATAGAATTAGGAAGATATAATAACATAGAACGAGATAATAGATTGTGCAAATTATGTTATCAAAATGCTGTAGAATCAGAATATCATTTCATTTTATGTTGTTCAAAGTATAGATGTATAACATTAAAATATATTAGAAATTGTTCATGGCCTACTGTTCAAAAATTCAATATATTAATGTCAAAAAAAAGTAAAAGATGTATGTATTATCTTTCCAAATATATAAAAGAATCTCTCTGTTTAAGACAAAATGCTCTTGAAAACCTAACTGGTCTCTGATCATAATGTAATATTCTGCTGTGTTCTTTGTTATATGTCTATGAAATTAGTTCAATAGAAATTTATTTCAATATATGTTTATGATGGTCTTTGCCATACGTTTTTTATTATTGTAAATGGCCAAAGGCAAATGTTTTGCCGATTGGCAATAAACTGAAACTGAAACATTGTTTCTTTATTTTTCTATACATCTCTTTTCTTGTTCATATGTTATTACAATGTTTACATCATTTATACATAATTGTTTTTTTTATAAACACTGGAAGATACATAATTATATGTACATATAAATGTTTTTTCTAAGCCTTTTTCATGTGTTAATATAACTTATACAACCTTGATTTCCCTTACAAACTGGAAAATGATTTTTGTTATTTTCTTTATATTTCTTTTAAAAAAATAACGCAAAATTACATGCATTATAACGATAACGTTAGATGTGATGCATTTGTTTCTTTTAATGTATGATTGCATTACATGTTTGTACTATAGTTCATATTGTTTATGTATTTGTTGGCAATCTTGAAATAAAATGTGTTATTCATAAGGAAAAAAAAACTGTTTGAAACCTTGCTTAAAAGTTTATCATGATTTAATAAACAATACAATGTGAATGTTTCATACACATTGAAATCTGGTTATAAATATGGAAACGATTTTATTTTTCATACCTTATCTAGGTACACCAGTTTTGGAACGACATATGTTGAACAACTTTGACTTTCAAAGAAACAATGACGATATCCTTCAGTATTAACATGTATCATATTAATGAGCGACCTTCAAAATAAGCTTTTCTTCGGTTGGTTAATTGTAGACGTATATCAGAAAGACTTTACTACATGCCAATCACGGAATTTCTTAACTTCGAAAATGAATTTGATCATATCCGACCTTTTGTCCAAAGGTCTGTGAAAAAAATATTTAAACAAGAATGAATATTTTTACAAATTGTTGTAACACAGCTTGCCATATTATCTGTGGCAAACCTTTTAAAAATAATGGTTAAACTTAAATGTGTACATTTTGTAATCCAAAAAGAAATTTATATAAAACAGAAGTATACAAGAAACTTCAATTGGTATGACAAACACAATTAATTTATGTATCTTTTGGTGTTAGTCTTTTTTTTTAATGTTTAGACTTTTTATATTGTTTGGATTCTGTAATACTAGTTGTACTTTTTGCTATGTATATTACCCATGACGTGTGTTTTGAACATAGATCCTGTATCAGTCTATATCGTACATATCATAGTTGTTTTTTTCATATTGTCATTTAAAAAATAATAAATGCTTATCTAAATAGTACCTTAGATTTCAACCATTTAGAAAATCGTACTCATGTTTCAATTGATTATCTAAAGTATAACGTAACTTTCTTTGTCAATCTTTATTGTAAACACTTAATTATGCATACCTTTTAATAATGTTGTGGCAAAACAAAAAAAGACAGGTCCCTTATCTTGGAATAGTAATCCTAATTAAGTAAAGAGGGATTGACGTAATCTCTTGAAAAAACAAAGCACTTCAATATTTAAAAAAAAAATCTTATTACAACAATTGTAACATAATGAAATATAAAGAAATAAAATGATAAAATAATATTACATGGTTATCGAGTGCAAAAGCGTAACAAAACATGTTTATATTCTCACCTTGGTCTACAATAAAGCATACTCTTTGAACCAAAGTTTCTAAAATTAGAAATATGCAAGCCACTCAGATACAAATAATAGACGGCTGACGTAAAACATGATCCAGTACTTTAAACAGTCATACCTGCAAGACTATCTGATTAGTCCAAAGTTCCCCGGGCTATAGAACTAGAAAAATCAAGTGACCTATGAACTTGACAAATAGGAACATTTGAACTGCTTACCGAAATATACACTGCGGATGTTCCGGAGATATTTCATGATTGGATATTCAGAAAATATGCTAATTTCAAGCCCTACCCATACTTATTTAATCGACCGCACTCCTTTTAGAAACCACATTAATCTATACTCTTTAACAGTTGGGATATAGTTATTTACATTTCGATATTTATTTTTTGCTTGTAATATCTTACTAAGTGCGGCATTTTATAGTTTAAGATTTATATTCATTTTATTTCGATTTTATTTTTAAATTAATAATTGTATCATTATATAGCTGATTTTACTGGACAAATTGGTACTTAAACATCAATATTATGTAAATATTATTACTTTAATATAGATTATTTGTAACAAAATTGCATGCAATTTTATATACAAATCATGTTTTGGTATATTATAAGAATTGATATTGTGCTCTTCTCTTTGAAAGAATTAAAATTTGTACTGCTTCTGAATTTATATCATTGATTACAAGACAATGAATGTATTTGAACGGAAGAAATAAGACTTGCGCTTTACTGTTTAACGCATGATCTACATATAGGAATAATGTACATTCATCAAAAGATCCAGAGTCCGTAAAACTGAATCTGTAAGAAAGGTACGGATATCATATATCGAGTGAAATGATTAAGAAATACATTTCGAGCCATTAAAGAATGGTCATAATCCGTCCAAATTGTCGTAAGAGACTTGGTATGTTATTGAAGTTGGCCTCTATTTGGTGAAGATCAGATGAACAGTGGTAGAGCTAAACTGCGGTAACCAAAACGTGCGGTCAGACTGATTATTGGACAGTCTGACGGACAGACGGTGCGGAAAATGTAGGACTTCCATCTTTTTGCACAAAAACATGCTTAATAAGACCTGCTGGTTGGTACATAAGTTATGCATCATTAGTGAATGAAATAGGCACAATTATTCAATCAGTGTTTTACATTAGGAAGCTTTTTTCGTCGCTTCAGGTTGTTTTCCGGTGACAATGGTTTATTATTCTGTGTATTACATAATGAACAACATTTGATTTTGAATCTAACTTGAATATATGTAATGCCGAATATCAATCTGCGACACGGTGTTACATTTTCCGAACAACCTAGGTTAATTTCAATACAATGTACATGCTACAAAATGTTTAAGAAATAAAATTCTGGCCAAGTGTTTGGTTTGTAGTTCCGATGTGAAAGATAAAGCAAGAGGGAGTTAAACCAAGTGGTTTCATATCAAACATCAGAACAACAAATCGTAATAACCAACACTAAACGGGAAATAAGTTCGATTCCACGATATATATATATATATATATATATATATATATATATATATATATATATATATATATATATATATATATATATATATATATATATATATATATATATATATATATATATATAAATCGTTCATATAAAAATTGAACTTCTTTAATCTATACTCCGCCCTTTCCGCAAACAATAAACACACACGCGTTTGACGATACAAAGTATATGTCATTTTCGAAAATACGCACATTTTGGAATGTAAAAGGGACCTGAAAAGTGCTCATATCTTATCTCATATTTTTTTCGAAATTAAAAACATATATCCGCATAACGTACTACGAAACAATATTATGGTTTTAACGATGTATGGCTATTCCCCGAATCTGTGAACTCGAATCAATTAATACCGCTACTTAAAACTAGATTACGAGACCAGTATATCACTAACTGGAATACAGGTGTCACATCATCTAGTTCAATGATTTTATATAAAGAATTGAAACCAATATTCGTAAATATATGTGAAGTCTAAGACTGGTTTGGTGAGCACCCTGGTTTTGTTAAGGGGTAGTGTCACGAGTTTGCAAAATAAGTGCACGTGAACGTTATTAAAAAAAGACTCATAATCAACGAATATTTCGTAAAATATTTCAAAACATAAAGTTACATCTTAACAATCAATGTTCCTTATAGTTATCGCAAAAATTGCAACGCTAGATGTGGTCTCCTAACATAGATTTAACACTATTCAAAATCCTCTTTTTTCGGGACAATATATTCAACCCATGTTCATGTTAGTTTTCGTGTGTCGTATAAATAGATATCGTTGCAGGAAAATAAAATGGAATATATTGTGCCAACAAAAACAAAAACGAGGATTTTGTATCTCGTTAAATCTATGTAACCATGCCGCATCTAGCGTTGAAATGTGGCTATTGCTATAAAGAACACTGATTTTTATGGGTTAACTTTATTTACGAAATAGTCCGCGAAATAATTTTTGATTATGAGTATTGTTGTTTTAAAGTGTTATATATTAAAACAAGAGCTGTCTATATAGAAAGACATATGCCCCCGAAAAACGCTTTTTTTTAAACATATCTCAATAGGGCTCAATGTTTTATTTTCTCAAAGCGTATCGTGATTAGAAGACTAATATGACGTCTCGACAACCTACACGGACCATTTGCTAATGTGTTTTGTTCAAAACTGTGTATATGGTTTAAAATTGTGAAGTGTGTTTAGTATTTTATTTGCTAAACACTATAATTAATACTCCTTTAATACGCTCACACACTGTTGTCAAGTTGTCCTGCAACACACATAAGTGATACATTTCCAACATGTTAAGGCCATTCATCACACATCGTGCTTGTATATTATAAATATAACAAATGCGTATTAATGTAGTTATATTACGATCATGCTTGTAAAAACTTTAATTATATTTGTACAATCTTGATACAGGAAGTCATTTAGAAGAAACATATATTGTCGCATATTTTAGATCGAAATTGATACTGATGTCTACTTAGAAACAAGCACAAGGATGCTTCCTGTTTCGGGTGTATTAATAATAATTAAATAATAATTGCACACTGACATATAGAGCGTTACGTAATAAGATAAAATTTACAAAAACGCTTTACAATAGTTACCAAAGACGCTGGTTAAGGTAATGCATTTGATGATACACGTCCAGTTGATACAACGGATAAATATCCGATAAGTATAATATCATACTGACACTACAAAGTTATTTGCACTTTATTTTCCACTTTTAATCAGGCTATACAGATATTTCAATACATGCATCTATCCATTAAAAACGTGCAAAACATAAATTTTACAAAGAATAAAACACTTCCATTATTTTGTACTACATACACGTAAGATGACATGATAAACATACCATTTCTACATCTCTATCACTGTTAGATGCTTTCTATAACAACATCAACTGCTATAACGGTTTATGTTGCCCGCATTTGCGTTCTTATTATTATATTTAACAAGAAGTAGATTTGGTCTCGGCATGAATTAGGTTAATCTAATATTGGACATTACGAATTTACTCACACAAAAAAGAAAGAATTGTCCATAGATCTAGGATTACATGATCGTATTGGATGAGCGATCATAAATGGTTCAATTTGATGAGGGTATTTGTAAAGGATTTGTTTTTTTAACATTAACCATATTCCCATAGCCGCAAAAGGTATTCTGTAAACTGATACGCGTGATAAATAATGTAATATCGACTCTAGATAAGCTCATCACGACATTAGGATCGTATTAAAATATAGATATCTGGATTCATAATGTTAATAGACCGTATTCTGAAATCAGAAAATCGCTCATTTAAAACGTTTTTTGTGTTATGGGTACTTATGCCATATCAATATTCGCATACTTGCAAAAGGTATGAGGTCACTTAAGTGTTTGAATGAAAACGTATAATCCAAGAGATAATGGTAATACAATATATAAGCTGTAAATAAGCGGAAAACCAGTTTTCCTAAGTACCGAATAAGGACTATTGTTGTGTATTATTAAACAATTTGATTGTAAAGTGCATACGATTCAAACGCTATTTAGTATTACGATATTCGTTACTCATTCGCTTGTATTAATAGCTTAAACCAAAAACCCGCTCTCGCTTCTGCTTTCATTATTACACTTGAAAAAACTAAATGATTGACCTTGATCTAATTAAAAATGACTGGCTGATATCAAATTACAATCCCGCGTCGTTTAGCTTGAACGGATCTACACCGAGTGACGAAATGAATCATATCTTAAAACTTGAGAAACCCGACACAACTCTTGTATTAATCTTATATACAACGAAGCGTAAATTTGACAACATTTATAACGGCTGCATTTTGATGAAGTTTGAACATTCAACGTTGCATCATTAGGGCGTCCAAGTTGATACGCTCGCAGCATATGTCATATGTTATTGATTTGTTTTTTCATTTATACACCAATAGTATAAGTTATTTAACTGCTTTAATTGTCCAATACGGTGAAATATGTTTACACGTTCGCCATAACATAGGCGAGTTTAAAGTGCGTATATCAGCTGTGAATAACTAAAAAAGGCACGATAAGAGTAACATAATAACAATGAACATAATAAAAATAAGTCGATTGTAGGAGGTTGAAATTGATATGTACATGATTCAATTGTTATTGGATCCACGTATAATCGTGAGTTTGCAATTATTCGCACTTAAAAACGTAAACATTAAGTTCAGCAAATTGCTGAACAATTGATTGATTTTAAACAATATACAATGTATATCCTTGTTTGTAATCTAATACATACTGTTGAAGAAACAAGTGTTGAAGTAATCAGTCATATTATTATATGGACAAGTGTTCTGTACTTATTTTTGGCTTCCTTGCAAAACTATCTATGACCGATTGTATGTTTTCGTACAGCTGTAAGCTTGAAGTAGAGCAAAACGTAAATAAAATCAAAGTTTGTCATAAATGCACATAGAATAATAAGCGGTGGTCAACTGGTGCATTAGCAATTATTAAAAGCTTAAGCGCGGTTTATGTCTCTCATTATGTAAAAAGTAGGATCTTTTGGCGTTACAGCTAAATGCACATTGTTACAAAGACAAAGAAAAAATCAAAATCACTTCAATGGCAGAAAATTTTGCTTTCTAGTTGCTCATTCATGAGGTACGTGAAAGTTCTGCATTATCCTTAATGTGTGTGAAGTTTATCGCATATTGTCATCCGTATTTAGCTAGTACTTTCGAGGAATTAGGTAAATATATATTCCGTGAACTAAGTTTAAACAAAACGGCTACCTGAATATCAGCTTGTGTATACAATACAAGTAATCAGCCGATACCGTAAAAGCAAGGCTAACTTTCTCTTTGTTCTTTACGAAACAGAAACGGGTTGCGTAAGCTTACTTTTCTACGAAATCGAATGTGTCAACGTCTGTACGTCCATATTAAGACAGCTAAGCGAGATGGAAAGCATGAGAAAATATTGCACAGGTCAATTATGAAACAATCATAAACAACCCTCACTCATATCAGCTTGCTGTTTAATCAGTTCAAATAACAATGTTGTTTAATAACTACAATGCTTCCAAAAAAGAATGTACTACTGAAATGGACACCTTAAAAACATGTTCATTTCACATGAATAATTCAATTTTGATTATGTATACAAAGTTAACCTTATTTACATCAGCGGTAGTATATTCTTTTCATCACTACATAGACCTTTAGTTAAGGCAAGTGGCCAAAAACTTAGACACAAGACAAAAGCACGCGGCCATCAATTAAAACAAAATTGAATACAACCTCGCAAACTGCATTTGAACGGTCAGTTGAAAGCATAACATTAAAAACAATGCCATCAGTGTAGAACACATAATCTGATTGGTTGATGTAATTACATATCAAATTAAAATTGATTGAAAAACGACCAGGAAGTATAAATGATACATATAAATCGGTTCAATCTAGGTCAATATAAGTAGCTATACATTAACACATGTAAGCAGGTCATTATAATCATTACACGTGCTGATCAAATTATTTGATAGTTTAACAACTGCAGAATAAAATGTATGTTTAGATACTTAGCAAATAGGTTAGCACGAACAACAAATATGCTAGCAAAAAGGCTAGCACGTACCATAGATTGCATCTTTTAACACATTTAAAAGGACAGTACTAAACTCGACCGATAATATTTTTCTCATAATGTTAAGCTATATAGTTCGAATGTTACCTTCAAATTCGTAAAATAATTTAATTTGTGACAACTCTGTCCTTAAATAATGTCTTCTCTGGGTATCATTTAAAAGACTGTCCTTCCTTGTGTTCACTCGTGTACACGTTTTGTTCAGCGAGGGCGAAATGCCTACTTGGAGGTTCCATCTAATTGTTTAGTTAAAGTTAAGAAAAGTCAAACTTACCTACATTGTAATTCATAGTAATATTAATCCTTTAATTAATTGAACAACACAAATAAGCAGTTCTAGGTTAGTAAGCACATGCAAATTGTGTACAAGTTATAACTTATATTAAATAATTATGTTATGCGTTTCGTTCATTTAAAAACAATTCGATGAATTGACAAATTGATACATATATATTTATACATATTTAGATTTGTATTTTATAATAAATCTGGACCAACTGTTAGATTTCGGTGACATAAAATGGTATATCCCCAAATTAAATTCTTAAATTGAGCGTACCAACGAATGTTAAATTTGCATAATCAATTCCAGTGCTGTAGGTTGACAGTTTAAACATAAACAACCTTGCGATGTAATGAAGAAAGAGTTAAACCTTTGTCTATTTGTGTTGAATCATATTTTGCACTTTGAGGTATTCTTCTATTAAATGTATTTGTGATTATATTAGACTGAATAGCATGAAAGGCTTTATACGCAAAAAGTATTAACTGAATACAGATTAAGCCAATATTTGTATTTTCTGTCGTTGGACTTGCTGCAATTTAGTAAACAAGTTGCCTTTATGAATATTATATAGCGGCATCAAATATTGGAACTTTTAAAACGTTTCCATTGCGCTGAAAACCATCAAGTAAACTTCGTCTTCCTCTTCTTCTTCTTTTTGCTTCGTCTTCTCGTTCGTCGCTACAAACTGGGGCCTGAGGCAATGATACAACTGGTGGACTCATGTAGAGCCTAACAGCAAACAGAAACAATGATATACTATTATTACATAAGATATTATGCAGAATCATATGAGAAAAACAAAGAACACACATAATGGTAAGACCTCTATGCATTTAAACCGTCTCACCAAATTTTACCAAAACATATTGACGGCGTTGCGTGGGAAAACAGAACTTAATGTAAGTTCGCAGTGTGTCGTTCAGTATCAGCCTTTACATATTTATATTAATTTTCATTGGTCAACACGAACTACTTTTTTTTATAAAGTGACACATCCGATAGCTACTTACACAGGTTGGTGGACTGAACACCGGTCAGTTTATGTAATTTTGTTACTGGACGCGTTTCCAGAGTAAATATTCGAGTTTTATTCGTTGTTTTGGCAAAACACTTTCTATTTCTTGATAACACTGAGTACGAATGATCTGTACAATAACGTTCATGTTGTTTCACTCCAGTTGTCGTATACGGAAAAAAACAATAAAGAATACCGAACCGTTAAACAGTAACGCACTGATTGCACTGCATATTTTTTATTCTCCTTGAAAGGGAGACGCTCTGTCCGTCCGTCCTTATTCGTATTTTGAAGGAAATCAATTTCCTTGGTTCTGAAAATATTTCACCGATAAATGTTTCCGTGTTACGCTTACGCAAGAGATCTAAGAAACATATTAATTTGAATTTGGTGACAAAAATCCAATATTCTTATATCGTAGACGGGCGCACATAGTCATGGGATTGCCTCGTTGATTTTCGAAAGATTTTTCTTATATTTTTAAATACTAATGGTAATAATGTATTATCAGTTGATATCTGGGGTACTTATGATCCACATTTGTAAAAGAATATGCAGCATAGGCCTTACATGCACATATTGTCACATCAACCTGTTCCAATGTAAGGTAAATGCCATCGTTCCGATTTGTTGATATATCAAAGAATTATTTGCTCAATTTCTGATTCCTATGATTTCAAATAACAAAACAAAATGACAAAGCGCATAGGGGAGCAATCAACATTTTCAATGATATGTCTGTTTTACTTGAGTTGCTTCGAAAGACGATTTGTGCAAAGCTTTTCACGTCAAACTGTGGCATTGAACTAGTAATGTGTTTGCATATTAGCCGTAGTTAATGCTGCCCTCATAATCTATTCAATTACTTCTTAAACAAACAGAAATAACATACGAACCAAGCTTATCCTATACATTAAAATTGTGCCCATGGATTTACATTTATTATTACTTTACTAACATTAAATGTATAAAATGTCCAAAAAAACTTCATCTTTACATGCAAACAGTGTATATAATTAATGTTCATTTTATTTTTAGGTTTATTTCAACAAACGGAACAATTATTTGAACGAATTCATCTTAAATCATTTGCCGCCACATGTACACTTTCTAGTAAAACATACGCGATGCTCAACGTTAAAATTGCTGTTACACACATAATGCAACAACTTTTGGAGCTTTCGCCTTGTACATGCTTAATATAAGTTTCATCGGCCGCTGTATCAATTCTTCTGGATCAGCCGTTATGTACACTCGTGAAACGCATTTCTTATTGGTCACTTAATGTACCATTGAAGATTTATCTGTCACTAACGGCAATAAGCCATTACAAGTTCATGTTTTATTGTTCCCATGTCTGGGGTGCACAGTACATGTTATAGACATATGCCTGTTTATACGCTTGCGTCGATCAAACGTATGATATCTACTTGTTTGGAAGGTACGTTCTGAACGCAAGCCTCATCGTCAGCACACGTTTTGGTCGGAGGTACAATATCTTCTTGATCGTGAGCTTGATCCAAACGCGAATTAATTTTTGTGGTGATTTGTTTTGTACTGATTTTAGGTCTTAATGTTAATGCTTTTCTTGTTAAAGTATTGTTATAAGGAAAACATTACAATAAAGTATATATGTCAAGAAAGACCACTTTACTACATGCATTAAAAAGCATCGTCCTGACAAACCTGTTCATGTTACGTGAGATTTGCATGAAGATTTAAGATTAAACGGTTGTCTGATGTTAAGTTTTTGGATTATGTACAAGTAAATTATTGGACATGGTGTATATATAAAGATATAAGCCTCGAAGGCATGAACCTCGTTAAACTGCTTAACATGTTTGTATTATTGTCAAGAAAGTTTGAACAATCCAAAATACATTATACCGAAATCACTTTTAGAAAGGAATTTGATTTTAGAAACTTTTACGTAGACTGTATCGCCATTATTGAGTTGGACAGACGCGCCAACATAGCTCGTGTAGCGCCCGTAATCTTTTTTCTGTTCCCAGCACTGAGTTACGTCACTCCGCAACAGTTCCTCGTGACCAGTAGGGTGTATCATATTGTACCGGTATACGGCATAGATCAAAGACTGAGAGTGACTCAGGAACTCTAGAGGCGCTTCCGGGTTGTAGTATATAAGAATGCCGACCTGGCTGTACAAAAAGTAGCGGCCAGACTCCGGGATGACGAGAGAACGGTTGTCGGACGAGAGCCGGATATTGGTCAGGTGAGTCCCCGTTGCGACAGGGCCAAAACTCCAGTTCCGGATTTGTGCATCAGACTCTGAAAGCGTATGATATTTTGTATTAAAAAACACAACTGACAGTTGTGGCCATTATGCTTGTTTGCGATTTGATTTTACTAAGCTTAGATAGGTATATTTGCGAAGGCAATTGCATTTGCAGCTCAATTCGCCAGCGAAACACTATTATCGATTCTATTCCACTAGCGGCATAAAGGATTAGGCAAACGATGACCAACCACTTCTGAATACTTTACTATTTACTGTATCACTTACACTTACCCGTCCCACTAATACTTAATATGTTTTGTTCAGTAGAAGAACATGCATATATTCAAGGTCAACAGCTGCAATGGGATTATTGTGAGACGATGGGCCACTAAATATTTCCTTCGTCGACTCTAATAATTTCATTTGGTGTAGTCAAATGCCGCAAATATTGGATGTTCCTGCAGTACACTAATGGACCTCGGTCTCCATTTATGAACAAGGCCATTAACATTACATTTAATTTGCAAGAATATTTGAGCACATAAATATTTTTGCATGGAGTTGAGCGTTAAAGGATTTAAATATTTAAATAAATGTTTGTGTTAATATGTGCTATATTAAATATATTTAATATAAAGTAAAAAAGACATGTGTGTATATGTTAAGAAAAATACAATGTACGTGTTATATAGCTCACCGGTATATACCGGCTGTGTCCCGGCCTGCAGGTGCGCGTATATGTTGCGGAATGAGTTGCCATTGGCGGGAATGGACGGGGAACCAGCAGTACCGGATGTGCTGCACATGTAAGACTTTGTCTCTGAGAATTAAATTTGCGTTATTAAAATAGTGTTGGTTGAATCTTTATTCTCACAATTAAACACTAAAGTGGCAACAGTTTTGAAAACGACGGCAGTTAAAAACATGTACCATGTTTTGTGTAACTTATAATGATTTTAATACAAAATATTAAGTCTAAAAGTATAATTGTTTAAATAAAAAACCGAACCTGTAGAGCATCTTTCCATCTGTTTTCTCTTTGCAAACTGCAAATAAAATAATACGCAGCTAACCAATCTTGTTAAGTACAGTTTAGATCAATATAAATTTTATACATACATTAACGGTCAATAAAAACATTTGTTGTTGTCGTAACAAAATGACTACTACCGCATGCATACTGTTAACTTACCAAATTTAGGAGAACAGAAATCTGCGTAACCGATTTCGCACAACAAATGTATTGTCCTTTCTCGTCTGGTTTCATCAGAGCATGTAGGTGAGGTGCGTCCGCCGGAAATGGTTCCAAAGAGAGCTCTGCACACGGAAGACACAGTCTGTTGTTCTCTTCTTATTTCGTAACCGCCATGCGCAAGTTTACCGCCGTCGTTTGTAGTTTTGTTATTACCGACTGCTGACGATTTTGAAGAATAAGCGCAGTAAAAGACACTACGCAACAAAGACCAGAAATGAGACCCATAAAAACAACTGACATTCTTGATACGATAGACCTTCTATCAGACGTTTTTGTCTCTTCATTTGTGCTGAATCGTCGCTGATGACTATAGAAGATGTCACGTGTCTTCTTCTTCTTCTACACCGGAAGTTCATTTGAAAGATTAAAATCGCATATCCTGGATTGCGTTGGAATAGTTTGCGCCGACGGAACATTTTCATTTAAAGAAAAAATCGTGTTACACGCGCGCCCTGCGATGTCTTTATTGAGGATACTCTGCTGTAATAGCGAACACGTGCATCAAACGTCTGGCAACGTCTTATGGGGTCCATCGGCATGTTTCATTGGTCTGCAGATGAATTCCGAAAATATTGCTCATCAATTTAAGCCCAGGTCACTTGCGTATATTTTTAAAACTTAAAGAATTTATGCTTCCATCACTGCTTTTCGTACCTAAGTTCGCTGAAAATAATAAGATAAATCTTGACAATGTTTATTTTACTATCAGTTTGAATTTGAAGAATTTATCATTAACATAAGTAAATGCACTTTACATGGAAGTCCGTGTACAACATGCAACTATTTCTATCTGCTTTGATTCTTAAAGGGGCCTTTTCACAGATTTTGGCTTTTTTTAACTTATTCATTAAATGCTTTATATCGATAAATGTAAACATTGGATCGTAAAAGCTCCAGTAAAAAATCAAGAATAAAATTAAAAAAAGGAAAAGAACATTGCCCGGACCAGGTTTCGAACCAGTGACCCCTGGAGTCCTGCCAGAGTCCTGAAGTAAAAACGCTTTAGCCTACTGAGCTATTCCGCCAAGTACACATACTTGACGTATTTTATACCTTATATAAGCAATCTTCGTGGTTTCACAAAATTTAACGACAAAAACAGAACTCTCCAAATTATTCAATCGTTTCGCGTTGCAACGCTTTATAATTTTTAGGTTTTAAAATCGTCAAAAGATGCATATAATGGCTATATTAGACCATGATAAATGTTCAGTATTACTGTTTCCACACAAATATCATAACTAAAACGAAAATTTGCGAATCTGAAACAACTTTTTTCAATTTTGTCAATTTACCAAAGCGTGAAAAGATCCCTTTAAAGCTAGTGATCTACTGAAGGTCTGCCACTGCCCTTGACATATCACATTAAACTGTCATATTAAGAATGTGTTCGCACCTCATTCAATCATAACAATAGGGCTTATCAAAAGGCAAGTACGTTATGTATATGTTTTTATAAACGCTCTTCAATCTTAAAATCAGTTTCAATTTTCGGAAAACGCATGTTCTCCATATGCAACAAGCATTATTAATGAATAAAAAGGAAATACATTTTTTGTAAATGTAGTATATTGCTTACGATATAATTTAAGATTACACGCATCAACTGCAAAACATAATTTAGTTTATGTACTTTCGTTATACATGCGTTAAATGACGAAACGAAACATTAATTTCGAATTGTTAAAACAACACCTTTAAATGATTTATAAAAATCGACATAAGCATTGACAACGATACATTACCAAAACCGGTTACTACAAAAATTGCACAATGAAAATTTAAATCCCAAAATATATATTGCGAAAAACATATACTAGTACTAGTATGTCAAATATGTGCGTAAAGGTGTTTAACAAATAATATACTAAATAGTAGCTATATATCTTGCAGACATTCAAAATCATGCAAACGGGATGCAAAAAACTATACGACAACAATAGCAATCACTACGGACAAAAACGTGCATATAAAACTTAATCTTTGACAAGTAATCAAGTACAAACTGCATATGTTTTAGACTTACCCAAATAGTTTTCATAGTTGTATAACGAACATTAAAATTATGCAATTTACAAACTTGAATCTTACAATAACATACACATACAATCAAGGTTTTAAGTATACATATTTATAACACAGTACACGTACTTGCAAATAAAATAACTTAATACTTAAGAAATGTTAGTCCTGACGTTGCTCTTTGTATGTAAAATTTTATGTAAATGAATAAAATGATATACACATACTTGTATATGCATGCTTTTTTTAGAAAGAAAACGAAAGGTGAAGTTGATTGTAGCTGTACATTTCAGTGTGTTATCCGACCCGCTTATCGTTTCCACTAAATGCGACTACTGGAAATGAAATTAACAAACGAAAGTTAGCTGATAAATGATCTATTTATAGAATACGTAGAAACAGTTGAATCATGTTGCGTAATGGTGATATCAGTGTAAACGTATTTTTTATCTTTGCAAGTGTACATGTAACTCAAATTGGGCTATTTTGGTAAAATGGATTTTTGTTGTATACATTACCGAAAAAGAACATGAAACACAGAGTTACAAGGCATTCTCATCTTATAAAATATTATAGTTGCTCTTGCATTTAGTGCACATTATCAATGATATTAAATTCGACAACGGTGTATTTTTTATTTGAGAATTAAGAATAATTGTATACATAGACTTGTAAAAGACTGAAATAAATGCGTTTCGAAAGGCGTATGCATTTTTGTTCTGGCTTTTGTGCAAAATAGACGTATAGGATATAATATCTTATGACCTGAATGTTTTATAAACAAGGTATTTAGATGATAACTGAATTAATAACATGCTCATATTCAATTCAATTTAAAACTTATATCTTGCAAAACAAAATCCTCATTTTCTACTAATTGACTCGATACTAGCGGAAAACACTTTTTCCATAAATGTGACTCTAGTCTGACTAAGCATAAAAACATATGAGGAAAACAAACATGCAACTTACACATACATTAACTTACTGTGCAGTTTCAGTTGGCAATTTCTGGATAATCCCCCGACGTAGATATTTTTTTATTAACAAAAACGCTTGATTTCGGATTTTTGTAATGTGTTTTAAATATGAAATCGACATAAGCACTATATATTTAATAGGAAATACATAATTTGCCTTACAATATTCATCTTTCAAAAACATAAACACTGCTTTACAATATTAAATCATTTTTTCATATTCGAAATACTCTGTGACTGTGAGTTGATTTGTATTAGTCTGCGTTTATTTCAAATTGCAATAATTGATATGCTTTAGTCCACAAGAAGAAACGAGAAAAAACAGCAACAGATGAACCGTTAATAAATAAAGAAAACAATATTCATTCTAGAATTCTTTATTAAATGGTGAAATTTTATTATTTCAATAAATAAACACACAAAATGTTAACAATATTTGAGATTGTAATATATTTTATCAAATTGTTAACATTTATAAATGCAGATGTTTCATAAATAAACCATTTAAAATTGGAGGATAAGTAATTGGAAAAAGAAGTCTCAAAACCTATTGGGTACCAAGAATGATTAAGAATATGCAGTGTATATTAAAACCCATTCAACATTTGAACCCATAATGTTTGGCACACTTTCATTGTCCTGTTTAAACATTGAGATATAGTTGCAATTCATTTTCAAACGGATTTAATGAAATGAAAATTCACACACTTTCAGTTTTATGTTTTATTTGCACGATTTGCCACACGTTGATTAATTTCATTGTTTCCTGTTCATAAATTGACAAGCAGTTGATAATTATTTAAAGATTGCAACAGTAAATACCACTTGTCCCTTTGAAATTCAGCTACGGGCAAACATATGCATATTCCGCTATACGCGAAATAAATCCAAAGGTCAATTGGTTTACTGTTTTAAAATATAGTTTTAAGTTTAATAGATGTTCTTTTAATTTCGTTGTTCACTTATATGTTAAATGCATGCCTTATTTAATATAAGGTTCGTGTGTTCGAGCGTCACTTTTTGTTTTGTACTAAGGTGTATTTATATAAGTAATTTATACAATTACTCTTCTAGATGAGTTGTTTTGACACGATGATCTTTCATTTAACATTTGGTCATGTGATAATTGCTCACTTACAATCCCCGACCTCCTCCCCCCCCCCCCCCCCCAAAAAAAAAATAAATAAATAAAATAAATAAATAAATAAATAATTTAGTCTTGGTCTATTCTTTATTTTCACGTTACAGAAAGGTTGGCGAATACGTGCAACGTGCTCTATCAACAAATTACATACTGTGCTGAACCGCTTTATTTTGTTTCGAATAAAACTGTCGACCAGGAAGGTCGTTATTTCATTTTCATGTAACACGAGACATCACTGAAAAACCCGACGTAGGGAGACATATACCAAATATCTGCCCGCACCGTCGATTTGTCAAATGTTTCACGCTTATATTTTCGAAAATTCTAATTGTCTTCATATTTCAGAAAAGTATATGAGAATACTGTTGTAAGAAAAAGTTAATAAAATAATTAATATTGTTTTTATTATGTTGGGCATATGTATTTGTTTTTATATTTGAAAAGATTGTTATGGCTTATAAATGATGACATCAGCTTAATGTGGCATCCAAATGAGCTGCTCTACCAGAACGTGTTGTTGGTCGTCTAATGGAAGACAGCTTAATAATGAATATTTATGTTTATATTGTGGCAGCTGAATGAACAATGACATCTTAATTATAGTTTGGTATGCAATGTCTGTTATAGATTAAAGAAAATGTGTGTAACAGTTTTTGGCAAAAAGTGATATGCAAGGACCAAGAAACAAAAAAAAGAAACACAGTTATCTTTAAAAAATCGTTTATTTGTTGTTAAGCATCAATAGAAGAATATACATCAACAAAAGTATACATCTAACGTTATAACAATTTGATAATTAGCGTAGTACTACACGAAATTCGTTGATATGTAATTGAATATTATTCCATAAGGTAAATAATTATAATATATATAAACATTATCATTTTAAATTATATATGGATAACACTGACGATATGAAACATAATCCCTTTCCAAAAACAAATCTGTCCAATTATATAATCATATAACAAGGTATAACAAGGTATTCAACTTCCGACGGGCACATCCGGTGTGTCTTCCGGATATGGACCCGATGATAGTTCCGCGCATTGCATACAAAGTGTAGCGTTCTCTTCCAACTTCGCAAGTCTGTCGTTGAGTTTTAATGTTGTTGTTAGCAGTTCTTTAATTGTTCTCTGCTGACAGACATTCATGATTATTGCAGTTGAAGCTAAATTAGTGCAACTAGCGAGAATTATTGCAAAAAAGACACCTTTTGTTCTCAAGTTATTTTATCTTATCCCATTCGATTCATGTATATTGTCAAGTTCCTTGTTCCGGCGGTGCTCGGTTTCAAAAACCGTCTTGAAAATTAATAAAATGCTCGAGTGACCATTCAACATAAAAGTCTGCAATTTGAGTTCTTCAAATTGAGCTTCCACGCGAGTTGTGTATAGTGCTGTTTATTAAAATTTGACCAAACATGTGTGAACAATATTGCTAGATATGTACAATTCCAGAAAGGAAATTCATTTCTGCTTTGAATAAGACCAAGTCTGTTGAAATCGCTGCACAAGTCATGAAGTTATGGCTGCTCAAAACGATAACCCTATTTTCGGGTCATTTTGAGTTGAATACCTTGTCACACACACACATATATATATATATATATATATATATATATATATTTGATAATGAATGAATTTTTTCAAAGAAGTTTATTTTTCTTTATTTTACGCATCAACTCATTGTGGATTTACCAAAATGTATCAATTCGATACGCACAATGAATTTCGTACAACCGCTTCGCATTTCAAATATCTTAACAATACAGTTTTAAAAAGTAATACCTCTTACGTTATGAACTCTTCCGCTTTACTTAACCGGGTTAGTGATATGCACTTCCATGCAAAAAAGTGTAAAAAAAAAATTCCTTCGTGGAAGAGAATTTATCTGGCTTCACAGAAAGGATACGTTATTTGAGGAAACTCGTTTTCTTAGCTTAATAATTAAAGGCTCGATCAAAATTAAGCCAATCATTCTTTCATTCAACAGCATAATACACAACTTTGACCAGCTTTACTCACTTTAAACGGCTGTTCTTTCTCTAAATGTTTGCGGGATAACACACTTCAAACGACACTCCTTTTCTAAGCGAATGCGGGCTGACTCACTTCACATTGCCCTTCTTCTGCTCGAATGCGGGTTGGCTATATTGAAACACGCTCCTTCCACTGCGCGAATGCGGATTGACACACTCCATATTGCACTTTTTTCTGTGCGCGAATGCGGGTTGTCTTAATTTAAACAACACGTCTTTCTTTGCACGGATGCGGATTGACTTACTTAAAACTGCACCTTTGACTCTTCAACGTGGGTTTTACATGAACTTTGTTTTTCATGAAGACATTGCGCAACACTTCCCACTTTCCCTAACCATTGTATGTAAACAGCGTTTTATTGAATAGTTGTTGGTCATGTTAGCCACCCCACCATAGTTGTCTACATCACGTTAGTTCAAGTCGCTCCTTAACTGCAGTCATTTATTTTGCCATGATTTTGGCTTTCTGAACGTCTGGTAGTGTCCGTGAACTGTATTCAAGACCCTTGGCTTTTCTCAGGAGATGGCGTCGGTGTGCTGACTGCCATTGCCCGCCCACGAACTTTAGACGTGACCTTAACGCTGCATTAGTGAAATTGTACCAAATCAAATGAAGTCTTCACAACTTAAGCATAAACTTTAAATATTATTTTGATGGGCTTGTTTGTGTTCAAGCATCACGTCCGCTGTATGGTCGTGGCGCCGTCGCGCCGTCGCTGTGCAAACGTAAAGGTCGCAGTAGAGTCGTAGATTACACGCCAAGAACGTAGTATGAACGCCGTTCTCAAACGTTTTAATAGTTTTGTGATCGACGTGGAGGCCGCTAATACGCGAACTCATATCGGGGACACCGTGTGTGGGTCCTATATGTTACAACAAAGGATTGCTCATATAATTTTATCATATGATTAACATGGTCAAATCAGCTTGTCATGCGGACTATTCTTGACTTCGTTTTGATGTATGACCTAAATTAAATATCGATAAGAAATAAGTGTACGTCAATAATTTGAATGCCGTGTTCCTAAATATAGATAGGAACGTTCAACTTATAATACTCCAGGCGAAAAAAAGTTGCGATAAAAGCGCATCAATTGCAATTTCAATGTCAAAATAAAATAAGCAAACTTATAAAGTTGAGTCAATACGGGTCCTTTGCACACAAAAGTTGTGTAATAACCTATAAATTCAGTTTTGATATCGTCTTAAATGGTAAGTACAAAGCACTTATATGTTATAATAGAAACCGATTTTTTTTAAACAGTATCGATTCGCATAATCACAAAACATGCTGTCATATGTAAATATCATATTCCAATTGCGCACTTATAGATCATAAATAAGTAAACTTGATTAAAAGTCAGCGAATAATACTTGTGTATACTACTTTTTTGTCATGTCATAGTTGAACTAGGTCTCGTTTGAAGGCGTGTTGTGTTGCAAAAAAACAACTCATTACGAGGTCGGAACAACCTTGTTCAAGGACCGTTTCCATAATCAATTTGCTTATGCCATTTCTTCAACGCATTTTATAAAAGCCATGGTATACATGTGCGTTAATTTGTTAAACACAGATTAAATTACACTTCTTTAATACATGTGTATTTAAAGTTATAGATCTACAATTGTATTTAATTTACTGTATTGACACGTGTTTCTTTCAAAATGAACCTTATAACATTGCGAAACCGGAATTTCACAAAGTCAAGTACCGTTGGTCTTTGAAGTTGCCTATTTAGGTTAACGTATGCGATATTGAATGCTTCTCTACGATCCATTATTATGTTCATAAAATTTCCATTTCTTGCATTTGTGAAACCTTTGCTATCCGATGGATTTTTTGTTCATTTTTCCATCCGATTTTTGTTTCACCATGCGATTTTTATCCAATATTTCCAAATAAAAAACAACCTCTCAATATTTTTTTTTAATTTAATACAGTGTTTAAAAACGACTACTAATACTTCTACTACTACTACTACTACTGCTACTACTACTACTACTACTACTACTACTTACTTACTACTACTACTACTACTACTACTACTACTACTACTACGCTCTACTACTACTCTACTACACTACTACTACTAGCTACTACTCACTACTACTGCTACTACTACTACCTACTACTACTACTACTACGACTACACTACTAATACTAGGACACTCCACTACTCTACTACACTACTACTACTACTACTAGTACTACTACTACTACTACTACTTCTCACTACTATACTACGACAACAACTACTACTACTACTACCACTACTACTACAACAACAACTACTAGCTACTACTATAATATAATAATACTACAAAAGAAGAAAGAGAAGAGACGAAGACGAAGAAGAAGAAGAAGAAGAAGAAGAAGAAGAAGAGAGAAAGAAGAAGAAGAAGAAGAAGAAGAAGAAGAAGAAAGAAGAGAAGAAGATGAAGAAGAAGAAGAAGAAGAAGAAGAAGAAGAAGAAGAAGAAGAAGAGAAGAAGAAAAAAAAGAAGAGTCAAAGTTATAATAATATATTATTATTATTATTATCCAGTATCATAATCATCATTTATGATATGTTGGACATCACTAATTAAGGAACTGATTAATTTTCATATGTTCACCCACAAATACTGTTCGTAAGCTATATCATTATGTATTCATTACTCATTGGATATTGATACCTTCGTACAATACCCATTTGGTCTCAACTCGATTATAGCGCTTGTGCTATCTTAAATGTTTACATTTGTCAAAATTACTGTTTAACCTTGACATAATCGTGTTTTGGTTGATATCAAGTTATCTTCCTGTTTCGTTCAGTATGAAATGAATCATTGATTTGAAATAGAGTAACCCAACGCATTCAAATTTCAAAGCGCTGTTTACAGTGAGCTTATTTTAGAAGTACGGAATCCGGATAGTGCGATCTATAATCTCGCCCTTCTTTCATCAAGGGTAACACACGACACACGAAGCGATACACGATATTTTGCGCGACACACGATATTTTGCGCGATACACGAAGCGACGCGCGAGAATGTACCACAAAATATCGACCTTGTGTAGGTAGCCCAAAAGGCGATATACCGTGGTAAATAGCGCGTGTTGCTTCGTGTATCGCGCCAAATATCGTTTGTCGCTTCGTGTATCGCGCAAAATATCGTATGTCGCTTTGAGTATCGTGCAAAATATTGTGTCTCGCGTTCAAAGGGCGACACACAAAACACGAAGCGACACGCGATATTTTGCGCGACACACGATGCGAGACACGATATTTTATTATTCATTATCGCCAATATTATCAGAATCTCGCGTATCGCGCTCTAATTTCAGACAACGACACACGAAGCGATACTCGATATTTTGCGCGATACACGAAGCGACACGCGATATTTTGACTGTTCAAATATCGCTGTAATAATATACCTGTCGTTTCTCGCGTTTTTTGAACGGTGTTACAGTAATTTGAACCCTTTATTATCAATGTGGCGGTCCTCCACGCAAAAGTATCCCCTTTTTGTCTCCCCTGATTTGTAAAAAATGCGAGAGTCGACAGGCGATATTATTAAAGCGATATTTGAACAGTAAAAATGTCGCGTGTCGCTTCGTGTATCGCGCAAAAAAATCGAGTATCGCTTGTGTGTGTCGCGGTCTGAAATTATACCGCGAAACACGAGATTCGGATAATATGGGCGATATTTGAATAAAAAAATACCGTGTATCGCTTCGTGTGTCGCGCAAAATATCGTGTGTCGCTTTGTTTTTCGTGTGTCGCCCTTTGAACGCGAGACACGATATTTTTTTCATTACTTAATACGGTATGCGTGATAGGCTTATTTTCAGGGCAGAATTAAAACAGATGCGTTCTTGGATATTTCCTTTAGCGTGTCACGACAAGTCAGCAGGACACTATCGAATTCCTGATGCAGATTCCCGGTATAGAAAATATAATATACTTTAGATAAAATAGAATATAAATTGGGCTTAATTTTCAAGGGACAACAATCATACGATAAGTCATTACAAGTATTTATTTTGTCAAAAAACAATCATGACTTAATTTAAGACTTTATTATATTTTATGTCACGCGCGTTGTCACGTTGACAGCGGTTTTGCCTGTGTTAAAAAGGCGTACAAGCGAAGCGACGTTGAAACAGTGGACGGCGGTAGTGGACGGATCCAACAGCACTAACGTTGCAGTTCGTTACCCTGCGTGGAGCTGGCGTAACTGGAAGTCGCTCATAGACGAACACTTCAATGCGCTACCTGGTATACGGTTTGTAGCAGCTATAAAATAATAAAAACGTAAATTGTACGCAAATATTTATTTACACTTATTTCATTTGGAGAAACTACCACAAATAACATGTGTTCTTCCGCTACAGGAAATATCAGTACTTCCGAATGTCGTCTGCAACCCACGGCGTAGTCATGGTGAAGACATCTAGCGACGGTGAAGAAACCTCCTTTTGTTTGCTGAAGAACAAATTTTTTCGCTTCACGAACACCGATCGCCAAGTGCCGATACTTGCCGCTGGATTATCTGCAGCACGGCGTGACAACGTGCGCTCTATATTGTCAGCTCGGGTCGCATTGGCTTTCCGTGTTAGACAGCATGTGGCATTTGTATTGTTGCTAAAATGTTTCGTTTAACCACTAAAAGTAAATATATGATGTATTTTGCACGTTTGTTTGTATTACAAACAGATAGAATGAGTTATTTAAATAGAAAAAAAGGAAATCATAAATAAATATTAACTCAATAACCAAACAGCAACACATTAACGTCATTGGTATCAAAAAGAAAAAACATGGAAATTATCAATCAATGATTACGGACATTACACAAAAAAGACATCCGTAGTGAATTAAAAAACAAATATCCGTACGACATGACGTCAAAATTACGTCGTTATGAACGTTCGTCTTAGCGTTACATTCATTTAATTTGGTTCACGAAAATGGAAATAATTATAGGCTATAAGAAGAAAAGTATGACGTTTATTACATATTTCGAACAGTAAAAGGACGTAAATACCGAACATTTAAATAAGTAAAAATCGAAAAAAATGTCAATAAGGCTGGTTTTCTCATGGCGCAATTCATATATACTAAATAAATGCGATATTCAAAGCAACGACTTATACATTTAAAATTGATATATCAAACCAAATTTTAGAAAGATATTGACATTTCAATAAAAGCATATATGTACATACGTAAGTCACACTTACTGCAATAAAACATATTAACATATATACAATCTTATTATGAAATTTCTTTTTAAATTGTTGGTTGTTAACAAGTTATTTATCATGTATTGAGGAAACCACCCAGCGAGACATACCGATAACCAAAAGCTATTGAAAAACAGTACAACGATATTAAGCAGCAGCATTCAAAACAAAAAAATACATATAAAACATGCATTATATACCATTTTTATGCTGATAGTCTGTATTATAGAAAAAATTCTTCATATATATCATGCAGATATGCGTGAATAACCTTAATTGAACAAACACTATAAAATTAAAATATTTAAATAGAGTCGAAACATTTAAAGGCACACCATTGGCGTCTTCTTCCTCAAGATTTGAAGTGTGTAGCATTGCATCATAGTGTGGTTATACATGAATCAATGTGCCAGAAAATGAATTATATCTTCTCGAATCTGAACACAAAAAGCTCGATTCCGTAGAGCTCACCCAGACCATGTCTCCCATGGCAACCACTGCTGATACCTGCATAGTCACACATGGATAAGTTGCGGTTGAATCATAGTGGTAGTGGGTTGACCTCTGTAACGTCTTGCCTCCGTGCACTATTTCAAGATGAACAACTTTATTGCAAACCACACAATACTGGACACTGAACAGATACATTCCAGGGATCGAAGCTGTGAATTTTCCTGTTGAAGGATCATAACCCTGACCTTCGTTTACCTCAACTGTCGGGAAGAAAACATCCTGGCCCCTTGAAAGGCCCGTGTCGCTAACCGTAATGCGCGCACGAAAGTAAATTGTAGGGACTTTTAACTGATCTGAAATAAAGAAAATAAATTCTTAGCAAAAACTGCAAAGGCACATATGAGTATTGTATTCGGGATTTTGAAAACTCTGTAATATATTTTATATGTTACAATTTATTTTTTTCAGTAAGATAATTGTTGCGCTTTAAAATAAAAAGAGACAAATTTTGTAATAATATTGAGAAACAAACAGTTATTGTTTATAAACCGCTAATTAAATAATTAAAATATAAAAAAATACGAATGTTAACATTTTTTTTAATAAGAAGTCGTATTTGATTTTATATGGAATTTACAACGTGCGTGCATATTTTTTATATAAGTAGTCAAGATAATGATTATGCCGCCCTATCGCTTCATTGTTTGTCTCAATGACACAATAACACTATAAATCCTTTTTAATCACGCACATGGAGGAGTGTTTTGGTCTTTAAATGATTAATAAATCATTTGGAAACTTAAAGTAACATATTGACGGTAAATATAGGCAATATTTTGAACAGCCAAATGTTCTCGTGTTTAAGAATATATTAATTAAGTAACTATGACAAATTGATAAATAACTTATTAGCTTAATTGTATACGTTGATTAAATAATGTTTTGATACATCGATATGAATCTAATAGAAGTATCTCGCAATAAACTAGCTTATGAAAAAAGCGACACTCATGTACTGGAAAAAAACAAGGTTAACCTTATATTCTCATTTGAAAATCACATCACATATCACTCGTTATTATCTGAATAAAACTACGATTTGTCTATAAAATGGGCTAGCATTGGTTGTTTCGAGGTTAACGCTTTTTTTCAAAAGTTGAGCACAACCTTGGAAGTATCCGATTATCTGTGTGCTGATAGGATTTTACACTGCTAACTGCGAGATCATATTTATGTACATGAATATGTGATATTTTAAATATTCTCAGCAGTAAGAGTTGTTTGATCAGCATGTTTTACCAATTTTAAGTTATGGGTCAGAAATATGGATCTTCCCTGAGTCAATGGCAATTCAAAGAGTTCACTTAAATTGTTGCAAAAAACTACTTGGCGTGAAAATTCAAACACTGAATAATTTTGTATATGGGGAACTTGGAAGAACATCCTTGATAACTAAAAGAGCCATTAATGTAAAACGGTATAATCTATTGGTTGTAATTTATTCAGTTAGAATATCCTAAGTATGTAAAGTGTATTTATAGCCACATGTAAGAGGTTTATTAAATAAACCAAATAACCATTATCGGGCAAAATCTGTTTGTAATCTATTGCAGACCTTGGGCTTTCAATATGCATGGCTAAACCAAGGTGTCGGTGATAAAAAGTGTTTTCTATCCTTGGTAAAGTCTAGATTAAATGAAGCATTTATCCAAAATTGGATTTCAGATCAAAATGATACTTCAAGAGCAATAAGTTGCAGACAGTTTTGTCGTTTTGAAATGCAACCTATTTAAAAGATGTTCGTATAAATAAGTTAAGATCTGATCTTTGTAGATTAAGGGTTTCATCCCATAGACTAGAAATCAAATCAGGCAGATGGCATAAACCTGAAGTCATACCTTTTCAAGATAGAAAATATCAACATTGCAATGTTCTTGAGGATGAATATCAATTATTTTATTAGAATGTTCCTTATATGATGATATTAGGAAATTGAATGTGAATAAATTTTACTGGAAAAGACCAAACATGATAAAAAATTGAATTAATGCAATCGTATATAATACAAGTACCAACAGAAACTTAGCTATGTATGTACATAAAGCATTTAGTCAAAGAAACCTGTATAAATATTATTATGATTAATTGTATATATAATTCATTACTCAAACTTGACTTCTCGCTCTCTTGCAGCTCGTCTTTGTTGTTTTTGATGTTATCTTTATGGCATTAATTGTTAAATAGATTCTAAATGTTGCCATAAAACAAATTCTTGTCCTAGACCTTTTCATGTATTGATACTTTATTTACCAACTTCTAAAATTCAGTGCTGATCACATGTCATGCCTTCAAATATGTTACTATGTTTTGATCTTGCATACTCATGGACTGTATGTCTATTATATATATTGAATATACCAATATTATTTTCTCGTATAAATAGTTTTTCTATGTGTTTTCTGACAAAATGATCATGAATGTATATATACAACCTTTGATAATATCCAATTCACTAGCGGTCCTTTCCACGAGTAACTGTACCGCAGATGACAGGTCAGTAACATTTCGATGTACCTTCTGGGAAGCAGAGGTAATAAAATCCTCAACCTTTTCATCAATCTGCCGTGTTTTCGCCTTCAGTTCATTATCAGTTTGTAATTCGAGATATTTGAGGCTCGCTTTCATTTCTTCAACTGTTACTGATACGTTCCTTGTCACAGAGTTGATGAACGACTCTACATTGTCATCAAGCTCCTTCCTCTTTACGTCCAGTGTGTTTACGGCATAATAAATCTTAACTTCAGCTTTGGCATTGTCTTCAATTATTCTCGTCAAAACGTGTTCAACTTTTGCTTTGGTTTCAGTTATTTTGTCCAATGCATCGTTCAGTAAAATGTCATTTCGAATAACCCTTTCCAGTAGTTTTTCATCGTAGTCAAATTTTGAACATATAGGACTCGAACGCTGGAAAGAAAACAAGACCCCTAACAATATTCCCGATAATCCACATAAAACTAAATTCCACATATCTGTAGCATAAATGTCACCGTGTGTTGGTTTACTATTAAAGATACCCGGTAAGATCAATAGAGATATAAATAGATAGACACGGCTCGCTATTTACAAACCGTCGCACACTGGGTCGATGAAAGCTAGTCATTGTAAGCGCGTCCTTAGATACGATATGATTATCATGAAAATACGCATACAATTATCCGAAAAACAGAGCATTTTGGCGGGGACTAATCTTCTTTGTGTTGTCTTTCCAATAAAGATAAATAGCCCATAAAGAAGATAATGATTGAAAGAAAATGAGTGTCATACAACAATAAGTTTGTAAATGGCTATTTTGAGCTAATTGCAGTGTTATGGCTTAATTGGCGCTATTATGGTATAATATTATGATTGATCTTTTTTACATGACAGCCACATTCGAAACGTGAGTTTTAACATATTGCGAATGTTCCATTGTTAAAGAATCTACAACTCTAAAGCCTGTCTATAACGAACCACTTAAGCCCTTATTGGATTAATGGTCGGAAATCTTATATAAGTCTATACTTATTAAAAAAGTGAGTAAACAAGGTATTTATTTGCCTGAAGACTAAAGATCCGTATATGATACTTTAAGATGCTCTTTTTAGATTCCAAGATTTTTAATGTGTGTGGGTGTCCTCCACCAGAATAACAACAGAAATCATCATCATCACCATCATCACCATCATCATCATCATCATCATCATCATCATCATCATCATCATCATCATCATCATCATCATCATCATCATCATCATCATCATCATCATCATCATCATCATCATCATCACCACCACCATCATCATCATCATCATCATCATCATCATCATCATCATCATCATCATCATCATCAAAGCTGAAAAGCTGAAAAGCTTCACTTCTTGGTCTCACTTAAGGGCTTTCCTAATAGGCTAACTCATCTGAAAAAAAAGTTTACTGCATGCCTCTTGAAAATGTGTTGAATTGTTGTGCCGCAAATTTTATATATTTACTTTTACACTCTAAATTTATGTATACTGTAATAGCATAATAGCTGTGAACATTATAATTGCAGACTAGCACACAGTCAATTCTCTCCCTTTGTATGTAGTAAAAAAGCCGCGTGTGATTCGAGAATGGAATAAATTTATATCATTTTCTAAATTACTGAACACATTCATGGTATAATTTTTTAAAACGAAAAAAACAAACAATGATGTCAATTGTAAAGCGACAATGTTTTACCACCATGCTCATCAAATGTTTTTAAACAGAGGTTAATCAAACAACGATGGCTTTATGAAAGATATTTAAAATTATGCGAACTTGTCCAGTCTTTGTAGAAAATAAACAAAGATATTTCCTCCTTTTAATATGGGTATACTTATACAATAAGGTGTGTGGAATATATCTGAAGAACTTTTGAAGGTATTCAAATGAATCTTCATTTTGTGATCGAGGGCTTTGAGTGATAGTGCAGAGCACACGAACGATAACTCCCACTTAACCCATTTATGCCTAGTGGACTCTCCCATCCTTCTAAATTGGATCAACTCATTTCCAAAATTAGGGATGTCTAGGATATTTATTTCTATATTGAGAATATTTCTTACAGAAATTTCTTTAAGCAAACAGCGCAGACCCTGATGAGACGCCGCATCTGGGTCTACGCTGTTTGTCAAGGCCTTTTTTCTAGACGCTAGACATAAATGGGTTAAGGATGTACATAGTCATTGCCGTGTTTATATGTTTTCTTGTATGAGTTTTAACGAAGTCTAAAAACTACTGGCATCGTTGTATTATTTACAATAGAATGTGCCTTTGTGTAAAGTATAGAAATCCTTATGGGTAGGTCGCCTGTTCTCACTTTTGTATCAAGTTTAAAACACGGCTAAAATTTAATTTTTGGTAATATATACTTATGATTGCAATGCCTTGAAGGGATAAATACTTAAGTTTTTTGCAAAAATGTATATGTTATGTCAGATACGTTATGCCTATTTCTTAACAAAACAAACTGATAAGTTCCTAAATGAAGATATCGTTTATAAAACGTTTATTTATTTATCGTTTATTATTAAACGTTTATTAAGCGTTCAAATAATGAAGTAACAACAGAATATAGTTAATATTTCAACACATGCATTTATCATGTCATAACAATTTGAGCACATCTGTATATTACTGAACGCAATACAAAAACATAAAACGAACAAATCAAAATTCGAACTATTCTTAAATATACAACAATTGAATTATAAATATTACAAACAACACTTTGAGTTAACTTCTTCGATCCAACCCATAAGATAAAATAGAATAACTAATACAAATACGATAACTGTTATGATGTAAAACGTATTATATACCCGATGTATAATTTAATTATGTAACATCGTTTTGTTATATAGTATTCAAACTGCATATGGGCTCTCTTACACTTAGCACGTTGCACGTTGCTTCAAACATCTTTTGAAATAACAAGTGTTCATTAAATCGAAAGACAATACCTATTGTCTGAAACAAGAGTGATCTTTTTTTTTCAAATGTACAATTTTACAACAAGATTTCCAGATTACGACGTCCGAAAACAGCTAGGATGCAATCCGTTAATTCAGCAAGAACGTATTGAGTTTCAAAACATTGACCTTATTGGACTCACACATGTATTTTCTTTATCTTTCTGGAAATTGTAAACCCTCACGTTGTAAGATAATGATTTCGTTGCATTTTTTAGCAATTTGATCTCCTCGCCTTGTTACTATTATGCGCTTATTTAATAAGTTCTTACGTCGTTTGTTGATGTTGTTTTGGGGGAAAATATTTTTCACTGTTGGGCATTTTCAACGCAGCGCGCAAACCACTTGTAATCTAAAATACAACCCTGCTCTTTCTCACAATATTTAATATTTAATATAATGCCGACATCTGAAAATTGAGATCAATATGAGGATGTAAACGTATTTGATACGGCGAATAAATGAAAGCTCTATTAAATATGATTAATAAAGTGCAATATTACTGAGCAATGCACAAAGAATCATAGCAAAGCATGATTCAACCAATTTTAAACAACCCGAAATATGTTAAACCCGGTTCTTCTCTCGAAAGGAATCCGATTTTGGATACTTTGACATAGATCAGATCGCCCTTATTCAGTTGGACAGAGGCGCCGACGTAACTCGTGTAGCGTCCGTAGTCTTTCTTCTGTTCCCAGCACTGTGTGACGTCACTTCGCAACAGCTCTTCATCGCCTAACGGGTATATGAAGTTATATCGAAAGACGGAGTGGAACAAGGACTGTGCAGCGCTCCGGGAGTCAAGCGGCGTTTCCGGGTTGTAGTATATTAAGAAGCTGACCTGGCTGTACAGGAAGTAGCGGCCAGACTCCGCAATGACGACGGAGTGGTTGTCCGAGGAGAGCTTGATGTTGGTAAGGTGAGTTCCGGGAGCCACCGGGCCGACACTCCAGTTCCGGATTCTTCCGTCAGAGGCTGCGAAAGCGTCAGCAAAATATAGTCTACGTACATGCCAATTGAAATATGAAACAGCTGACGGTTGCTTTCAGTGCAAAACACTATTGCTTGTACGTCGTTTGCGTTTGTTTGTAAATGTGTGAGTATTTAATATAAAACTCAATTTAATTTATACAGGTTATTACCATTTTAAAGGTTGACAGTGTGAATACACGAGGTTAATACATCACGATTTAAACCTGATTGCACTTAACAATTTAACAAATATAAAGTAAGTTCAATCCGTAAAAGATTGCATAATACAATTTCACGTTATTAGACTTTGAATGGGTTGAGTACATGCACTTAACGATTAATCTTATGACAACCAAATGAACTTTGCAATCAAGTATGCCATTTATAGCTTATCCGATCTATTAAACGTTAGTATAGACGGGCCTTTTATAAATTGCCTACTTCCTGATTTAAACTAGCGGTGTAATATATATTTGTGCGTACATTATCAACTGAAATATAATACGTCAATCGAATGTCGTATTGATAGGTTTCTTCGTATTGCCCTAATTAAAAGGTTGGACAAATGTAAGAGTTGCACGCTTAATGATAGCTGCACATCAGACGCACGAACACCAGATACTATTATCAAAATGTTTCCCTTTTTTTTCTCGAACACGTGTTTACCTACATTAAAGATTCAATCATTTTCGAATTTAAGGTTATATGATAAACCTATTGTCACTAGACATAATATAATATGTGTCTTGTTCTGAGAAAACTGGGCTTAATGCATGTTCGTAAAGTGTCGTCCCAGATTAGCCAGTGCATTCCGCACAGGCTAATCAGGGACGACACTTTCCGCTTAAACTAGATTTTCGGTAAAAAGGGACTTCCTTTAAACGAAAAATACCATTAAAGCGGAAAGTGTCGTCCCTGATTAGCCTGTGCGGACCCTTTACGCACATGCATTTTGCATTTTGCCCAATTTTCACAGAACAAGACACATTTGTTCAGAACACGTGCTATGCTATCTGCGCAATTGCGGCTTCTGAATTTAAATTTCTTCATTCTGCGTAACAGACTGTCAAATGTGATGTAAACATAATTAAGCCAACTAAAACGCAACGGCAAAATAAGACTGATTTCTGATTATTATTGCACACCAAATTGCTCTTTGCAGGTTTGCATCAGTTGTAAGTTAAATATACCAAGAGCTATTACTAAACACATTTTTAAATGTCATAAATAAAAAGCATATATTATGTTCAAACAAGCGACATAAATTCCATGACTATAAGAAAATATCATTTAGTCAATTAGTTATCTTTTATAAAACAATAAACCGTATGTAACGTTTCGGACTGATAATTAAACAAAATACTGAAAATATGCAGTTAAGTATAAAAAACCTAGTGGCACAGTGGCAACTCGCCAAATGTTGCACCCATAGGGTCACGCGGTAACAAGAGAATACATCCGATTGCTACTTACACAGGTTAGAATGCTGAGGGCCAGCCAGCATATGCGCAGACACGTTGCTGAATGCGTTGCCAGTAGGAATGTTCGGGGATCCAAAACTGCTACAATTTCCGGATGGACGATTCTCTGCATTGATGGCATCTGTAGCAAAAAATGCAGTAAAATGCGCATGCAAAATCTATGTCCGTCTTATCTTTACTCGAAAACGAGTGTCAATAGGAATCGCCAATTGATCTTTAATAAGGAATTTATAGGTGAAAAGCCAAACATGTTGACAGTGCACAAAATATTGTTTTTACCTTGTGCGCATTTCTCCAGTTGCTTCCTTTTTGCAAACTGCAAATATAAAATCAGAATAAATATAAATTATTGTTTTAAATTTATATTTAATTATAAGCTCGATAAAATTCACGTTTTTGTATATAATCTAAGAAATCAAATCAAATGGTATGATCGAATAAAAAATTTAAATTTATAAATTATAAACTTTGAAGCAGAAGTAAATAAAAAGCCGAAACGGCGTCACAAGCAAACATCAGTGAAAAAATATAAAGAGTTTTGGTCGTTGCAATCAATAGCATAAATAATGTTCTACGTACCAGATTAAGGAATATCGACGTCTGGTTAACCGTTTTTGCGCAACAGATCTGCTGACCGTTGTCATAGTGTTTAAGCAGTTCAGCGACTTCGGGCGTGCCTTCCGGAAATGGACTCAATGATAGTTCTGCACATGGCAGACAGAGCTTAGCGTTTCCTTCCAACTGCGCAAGTCGGTTGCGCAGGTTTTCAGTTGTCGTCTGCAATTCCTCAATCGTCTTCTGCTGTCGGATGGTCATGCTAATTGCAATTAAAGCTGCGACACAGCAAACAATAAACGCAACTGAAGTACAGATAATACATGTAGTTGCTCTGAGTTTGCTAGCTCTCACTGCATTACGATCTTTGTAACCGGTTGTGTTTTTGTTTGTTCTTTGTTCGTTATCAAATACTTCCTGGCAATTTAGCGTTTTAAAGTGGCAACGCCCAGTGCAAGTTGGTTTATTGAGTTCCTGATAATTATGCGCCTCCATGCTGGATCCTGTTGTACCCCACGTGTTATCAAAATAAAGCTCTTTTGGAGCCGTCGACATCTTGTGCTATATGTGGTCTCTTTACCGTTCTCTTTGTTATAACACCCAAAAGTTATAATATAATTCAATTGTAAAACAGCTATCCGATCAATCTTCTGAAAAATATTTATCGAATTTCACTAAAGTTATCATAGGAGTAACACAATTTTCTATTGAAGAAATTACTTCAATAATAGTGTTATTGCAATATCTAATGCATTATAGTATCATTGCATTTTCCTTTTAAAAACATACAAAAAAAGCTACAAAAAAAATGTTTTTTTTTATATTTTACATATTAACACATTCTTTATTTATCCAGATAAGTGTGATGCACCTTTAATTGATAATCTTGTTAATAAGACATACACTTTAAAAAATAATTTTGAATTTCATTGCCAAAAGCCATTTAGCCCGTTTATATACAAAGTACAAAAACTTACTTTAACCGCGTTGACAAATTTCTATAACCTTAATTATTAATTTAATTCGCAAACAGCGTTTCGTTACAAATAACCCAGCACGAATAACTTCGCCAAGGTATAAAATAACGTTTGGGTGTCAAATATGAATTGATAACCTTCATTTTCAGAAATTTGGCGTATTTATAACTACGCTCTTTTCAAAGAGTAGAAACTACCGGTACACAGAACGATTACCTGTGATGAAATCAAACCTATTGAAGGAACATTTTTAACCTGTTAACCCAGTTTACCTTCTGACGATATCATTTCATGACCATGGAGTTTTTAAAAACTTGTGCTGATTTTCAGAAACTGATATAAATATTAATCCGATAGACGTAATTTTAATTTGTCGGTATCCCAAGCTTTAATATGATTAGATAACGCATTATAATGGATGTGTATAATAAATGAAATACGTTCGTATGCACCTTTTAAGCATCTTTAATTGCAAGATTAAAATGATATCAACTCGTCTAATTTGTTTATTCATGATTGCAAACAACAAGTATGTATGCGAAACTTATTTATGTTTTTAATATAACTTATGATACACATGGTTTCTATGCTAGTTATATAGGTAATGTAGACAACTACTGTACGCATTGCTAATTAGTATTTAATAAAATAAATCAGACCGTAATGTAAGGAGATATGGCTGTAGTCCCAGTCCCATACAGCCGACGGATTAACACGGATAATGTCAACCGTGTTGTCACCGTGCACATCCGTGGTGATTCATGTAGGTCCTGTGACGTCCTGGAATTTTCTTCTTGCTCCTGGAGGCCAACACGGGAAGTTCCTCCTTAACTGCCATGTTGATCCGTGATTTTCAGGGAAGATGATAGCGCCCGGGATAGACCGTATAGCTAACGCACAGGGTCCGGCGACAACAGTATTTATGTCTTAGTTGTCCGTGTGTGTCTTTGACCGACCGGGAACAGATTATAGACACCTGCCCATCAAGGACCGTGACGGCAGTTGTACGGTTGTCTCCTGTGGTACCGATGACGCAAAATTGGCATTGATATGACGACTGAGGACAAGCTGATGCGGATGAGATGTCAGCTTCTACTGAAAAAAGCTCATGTTAAGAAGAGTATTCTTATTGATAGAGCGTAGCTTTAACAGAGCTAAATAAAAGGTCGCGGAAACAAATTATTCACCAATTAATACAATTTAAAGGAGCAACATCTTTTTCATACAATGGCTTGACAAGATATAATGTATACCAAGCTAGCCTTACACACACTGAGCAAAGAGTTAAACCGAAGACAAAACAGCAAGCGTCTAGCAGCTTGCATTAATTAGGCAATAACATGGCGGTACCTATCATCGGGGACAGTTACCACTCTCTGATATCCCGGGTTTTAACTTTCCACAACTGAATACCGGGGGGGGGGGGGGGGGGGCGGTCAAGCGCAATACCCTTATCCCTGGTAAATGTAACATGTTAATGACCTTGCTCGGGCTATTAAATTGTCGTTATATGGCATTTTCATAATAACTTACCATAATGTATACCATGTAATTTATACATCTTTGCTTGCCTTTACACACTGGAAAATGTATTTTTCTTTTTTTCTTATTGTTTTGTAATTCGTAAATGCTTTTTAACACACAATTACATGCATAATGTAGATAACCTTAGATGTGATGCATTGTTTTCGTTTAATATATGTTTACATAACATTTGTGTATTATTGTTCATATTGTATATGTATTTGCTTGCAATCTTGAAATGAAATGTGTTATTCATAAGAAAAAAACATGTTTGAAACCGTGTTCTACCTTTCTTCAAAAGTTTATCACGATTTAATAAAAAAACAACTACAATGCGAATGTTTAATAACATGTTGAAATCTGGTTATTAATATGGAAACGATTTTATTTGTCATACAGTATCTAGATATACCAGTTTGGGAACGACATATGTTGAACAACTTTGACTTTCTAAGAAACAATGACGATAGCATTCAGTATTAACAAAATATTAGAAAATCGTACTCATGTTTTCCCTCAATTGTATATCGTAACTTTCTTAGTCAAACTTTATAGTCAACACATAATTTTTGCATGAAATAATTCTCGGTATGATAAACACGGTATAGTATGGTTTTATACATGTTATTTAGAAGAGAGATTATGGAAATGGTTAAGCGCGAAAATTGCACGGGTTTGTGATTAGGATTTAGCGCGAAAGCGCACAAGTTTTTCGTGTTAGGGTATATATGATTTGCAAATCTATTGAGTCGCCATTCGAGGGTGTATTTGACAGGTAAAAGTAATGGGAAAAGTTAAACGAAGGGGTGATAACGCCGCCCGCCCGCCCTTAATGGACATTTGTGTATCTAAATAATTTGTTGCATTATTTTTACGTTTATAATTTTGCAATAATAACGTCGATATTAAGTTTATTTTCAGTTCGGCTTTTAGTCCATGTGAGATGGGATCTAAACACGAATCGATTTCTTTACCAAGAAGGTCGATGGATGTAATTTAATTTCATGATAAATATTAAAGGATCCCACATTTTCCTATAGCTGGTATATTTTATCATGATAAAAGATGCGTCTATGGAAGGTACTTGTTAACAGATTTTCTTTAAAAAAAAGATCTCTACTGGACCAATTAAACAACGTTATATTTATCGACCTATTTAATTATTGATGGAAAATGTTACAAACATTTTCTAATTCTAACTAATCAGTTGATATTAGACATCAATAAGTGGATTTTTTTAATGTTTTTTCTTAGCCAGAAGTAGTATTTTGCATTATGATTTTTACCGTTTTTTAGAATAGTCAGTTTGCTTAGCTGTGATTAAAACCCTTCAAATATTTGACTTATTGGTTTCAATATGTAGATACAAAACCAACAATTATTTTCATCAAATTACAAGTGAAAAAACACAGACCTGGTGTTGTTCAAGCGGTACCAGTATGTTTTAAAGAAAGCGGACATATTTGAGAAATCAGGCAAACAAGGTCTATTACACATTGTTGTGTTTTCAGCATATGGCACGTGTGCTTTCTTTGAGATCTCTCATCATCTGTTACCTGCTTTGCAACATCCGAACAAATCACTTTGACTGTACATTATAAAACTGATATATTCGTGTTCATTAATGCACACATTATATTGAAATTATTTTTTCTCACTTTGGGAGTGTTTCTGTTCACTAAATCTCCTAGAGCTTAGCCTCTAGGCAAATAAATAATATAATATATTATTTCCGTAAGTCATCTTACTATTTAGTTATACAACTTGAAATTATCTCATATTAGCCAGTAGGAGAGGACCATGGCTTACCCCAGCATGTCAATGACAAGCTGGCTTCTTGTTCTGCTGCTCACCACCGTTGGGACTGTTAAAGCGAGACATGATCGTATTAAGAACTTCTATTTTAAATGTCAAATTAATTTGCATTTTAGTACTGATAAATGTTATGTAATCATAGAATCGAAAGTAAGGTTAATTTTGTGAATTTGTGAATGTCTAGGTAATATATTGCATTATTAATTTTGTGTTAATATCTAGATATAAGAGATGTATTAAAAACATATTTAGTAGTAGTAGTAATAGTTGTTGGAGTAGTTAACTTATTTTTCGGTAAGTTTTAGTAGCAAGTTTTTGTAATTGTTGTTGTTATATTTAAAATACATTAGCTGACACGAGAGAGGAGTGTGATCTTGGAGGAGGTAATATGTGCGAGGACGCTGAGTATGGAATAGAATGCATTCCTGGTGTTTCTACCGAGAGTCTTACCGACGGAATATGTCAATGCCCAGGTAAGATAATTGTTTGAATCTGGAAAATTGTTTTAATCTGTATTTTATTGCAAATCATATTGTTTCCCATATAATTGGTTTGAACAATTTTTCCCTAATCGCCATGTGTTCTATGTCTAGTTAGGCATCTTTGACACGCCGTTCTTACATTTTATTTTCAGGAGTCGTTGGTTCATTATGCAACAACAATATCCAATGTCAGCAAATGGATAAAATCTCGATTTGCTTGGAAATTAGTCAAACTACTACTGAAGCAACTCGTCGTAAAAGATCTGAAACGGAATCAAGATGCGCGTGTCGTGGTACACCGAGTGTAATAGCTTGGTGTCAGACAGGTACGTGATTTTTCCTATTGGCTATGTTAATACCATGTTTTCAGCGCCACTTGCTTGATCTAGCATGATTCACAAATTCACTTTTATTCATATTTATACACAAAATGTACCCTTTTCAGTAACGTTATTTATACAAAAAATTACGGCATTTTTTAATTGATGCGTAATTCGATGAAATAGATTTGTGTGTAATACTCAAGAATCAATCTTAGTATTTTATTTAGTTATAAACACGGTGCTTTCAAATCCATAAGGTAGTCTTATCAGCTAATACAACACTCGGGAACTCTAAGAGATCGAAGGCCCTGAAATTAAAAAAACAATTCCACACGTCCAATATATCCTCTTTGTTCGACCTAACTGTAAAGCCAATGTCAATCTTCTTCAATAAGTGTAAACCATTACAAAAAGGGAGGTATTGTTAATTTATTGGGGTCAAACCAATTTGTTTAACGGCAAAGACGGGTGTTCACATCCATTAAATAATTGTATTATGTCATCCAATGCGAATAAAAATACACCAATTAATCATAATACACTGATGAAACACTAATAAAAAAAAAGCCATTTTTTTGTTGTGATCTTGCCGGCTGAATGGACGTTTACATATTTTGTCAATATGTACATACGGACCTAACCTGAGTGAATCATAGACATGTCCAACAAAAAATGCTTTTTAACGTTATCAGCATTTTTGTCTTTAAAAAGTCTCAAGAGGTTTGGCCGTAAAGTTCTTATGAAATTCAAATGTCATACATTCAGACGATAATGGTTAGACACTGTGTATATATTGTAATAAAATAGGAAATAGACTTGCATTCTTAGATAATAATCAATTCACGAAATTCGAGCATTTGCTTTTGATGTTTGATGTTTACAATGTTATTAACGTGTGTATTTGCATATAGCCTTTACTGGTTCCGAAATTTGATGTCAACCCAAGTCAGTATTTAACACAAACGAGCGTTTGATTATCCATCATTATTATACGCAGAAGCAATACTTTTACAATTATTATCATCATCAACATAATTATCGTCGTCTTAACTCATTGAGGCCTTTAAAGGACCAACGATTTGTCAAATATTGATACATTTACACAGATACGTAATTTGGCTTTAAACATATTATATTTTTAATGGTATAATTTAACGTTGTCTGAGGTCATAAAAAGCAGCATTTACACGTTTTGATTCAATTACAAAATATTGAAATCAACAAGAGCATTTGTTTAAAGACACGCCAAAAAGCACACATAGAAAAAAAAATCAAGAACACATTAGAACTATCGAATTTAAAAGAAAACCAAATGTGCTTATTCTTTAAAATGTTGCATATCTGTCTTTAATCTATTAATATTCGTACTGTTTAGGCAATTGTTCACTTTCCCTAAATAAAGGGCAAACTAATTGTTTATAATGAGAATGTAATACTGCTCCAACAGCTGGAGTTTCACTTATTTATATTACAGATGGAAAACCTGGCGGCAGGTGTGACGGTAACAATGATACATGCTCCAAGGACAAGAACGCTGTTTGTGATCCTATCGCAAAGCTGTGTACATGTAGGCCTGGCACTGACATTGTGAACGGCGTGTGTACCTAACATAAGTACAAATAAGGGTTCGTGTTATTTCTTGTACATTTTGTTCCATGTACCAACCAAATAAATTTTCATGCAAAGTAGTAGGTGTGTAATTACGTCTTGACTACTGGTAAAACTTGACTGCGGATGATAAGTCGCCGGTACTGGATGTTTTATCATGCTTAAAATATAGTTAAGCAATGTTTACTGCCCTTTACTTGTTGTACATTATAAACCTATATCATCTTAGTAATGACCTGAAATGTATATACATGTTTATCCTTGCAATAAGAGCGCATCACTTACAGTATGAGCTTTATGAATTGTGAATGCAATAATTGCACGTTCAGTTTGACTGAAGTTCTTCCCTTAGATCCATTTGATAGCTGCATTTCAGGCGGATCCTATGGAGGCCTTTGTGACACTGGCAGCAAGTGTCCATTGGACAAAAACGCGTCTTGTGACCTTAAGACCAGCATGTGCATATGTCTTGCCGATGCAGCAGCCTTCAACGGAGTGTGCGTCTTGAGTAAGCATCACTAAGAGTATCGTGGGTGTATGTTAAAATATCGCTAGTTTGTTAAGTTAGCCTCAGACCGTATGAGCTAAAAATCTCCCAGAGTATTGCACTATTTTGCTGTGAGAAACTATTCTTGCCTTTAATTAAAACTCTTACTCAATGTATAAAGTCATATAATGTCAATCTGCTGGCCTTGATGTCAGCGACTTTGAACGTGTTTTATTACATGAAAGGGTACTTTATAAATCAGGTTTATAATAATAATAATAATAATAATAAAGCTATAGTGTAATATAGGCGACGTCCAACATATTGCGTATACAAGGTAAAACCTCACGTGCATACATGCAAGTCTTCACAAGAGAACATACACGTCTTCACATGCTTTCATGAAAGTTTGAGTAATGAAAGGCATGAATTGCATTCAATTTAAACATTGCCCATAGAAAGCAACTAATTGTAGTTAATATGGGTATTTACATTTCTAATAACCATAATGGTGTTTAATTTATTGAAAACCTTTTTAGATACAGAACAAATATGGTTTTCTGGCTAGCTTTATTTTTTACGACACCATGACCCATAATTTATTCGAGATTATCTCAAGATTTATACATATTTATGCTATCTATTCGAAAAATGCTAGTTTACACAACCTCACAAATCATTACAGAACATGAAAAATATATATTATATCTCGTCTTTATTGATCTAATAACGTTCTATAAAGCTACTCATAAATGAAATGCACCATAGCTAGATCGACGAAATTTATTTATGTTATTCTTCAGACAAAAAATGTGATGTTTAGGTAACACCAGCTGTTGTTACAGAAATCATTAACCCATGTATGCCTAGTGGACTCTCCCATCCTTCTAAATTGGATCAATTTATTTTCAAAATTAGGTATGTCTAATAAATATTTATTTCTATATTTAGAATATTTCTTACATAAATTCCTTTAAGCAAAAGCGCAGACCCTGATGAGACGCCGCATCATGTGGCGTCTCATGTGGGTCTACGCTGTTTGCCAATGCCTTTTTTCTAAACGCAAGGCATAAATGGGTTAAACTGGACAGTCATATTAATGAATCAAGAGATCAAATAAACGAATTCAAATTAAACAAGAATGCACATATCTGATTTTAGTTAATGTTTTTTTGAAAAAAGAAACACACCAACATATTTAAATATTAAAGGGATGGCAGTAAGTTGTGGTCATGATCTTGAAAGTGTTATCACGTTGTTTTTATAAAATAAAAGTATTATAGCAATTTCAGGCATGACTATTTTTCCTCTTACATTAAAAACAACTTTTACTCTCAAAAAATAAAAAAAACGTTTTGTAGAAGCGTTTAACTTATATGTTGTACCCTGTAACCCATTTTTAAACTGTCTTAATGGAAAATAACTCGTTTTATGTTCCCCTTTTGAGGATAAAAACAAGCATCGGATGGCAACCGATGAATGCATCAAACCGAACGTATCAGACTATGCAATTGATAATTGTTTAGTGAAACTTTGCTGTCCGGCCGCTGACCACCGTTTGTCGTTTTATTTAATCAAAATGTGTAACATTAGACTTCAGCGTGTTTTGACCCTAGATACCTTAGTCTTTCTTCTGACACAGATCAATGAGAAAATTTGAAGAAAGTTATCACAGAATCCCTTGATGCATAGTGCATAGTGAAGTAATGGCTATATGTTGAATGATTCGTCACATGTGTTCTTCGTCTTTACGCAAACGCCTTGTTCTTAGTTGTTACTGTTTATCGTATTTCCAGGTAGAAAGTCAAACATAAGATTTAATACATTATGCTTCTTCAAACGCCCACAAATTATGTCTATATCATATCAGAGTTTCCCAACGATTTGGTATCAAAGATGTGTGATGAAAAGTAATTCACTTAAAATGGAATTGTAAGAACTTTATAAAATCTCCGAGACCTCTTTGTTTTAAATGCTGGTTACAATATGCTACTATGGATTGTCAAACACTTAACATGCACCTCGTTTCCCACATAATACATGATCCCGTTCGATAAGTTGTTATCTGAAAAATAGAAACATTTAGCGCGTTTATTTGATAAGTAGCATTTGACAGGCACACTACAAGACGTTTTTTTTTATCACATCCCATAACCTGTTTCCATTTAATATAAACATTACTAATATTTTATCTTACACATTTGTAATATACTTTTTAAGCGTTTTAATTGGCTTATTTGCATTCGATTGACCAATCGCATTTTGTTATTTTGCTGAAATGACGTTGCAACGTCAAATGACGTCACGAAATATAAGCAACATTTGGGATTTATCATTATGTTTGCGTAAATATTTATTTAATTTGCTCATTTAAAGGGACTGTCAACCACGACGATGAAGAAAAGAAAAGTTGTGAAATACCGTATTTTTTTACAATCATTAGTTTATATTAATAAAAATATCACGACTGGTATATAACATTACTTAAAAAAATGGTTAAGTTTTAATATTTTCAGAATATTCGGTAATAAATTTTACTGGATATGTCTACCAGGAACCTACCAGTTAACTATAAATAACGCCAGTAGATTGATCATCATCGTCACGTGGTAAACCCAGTAATGCGAATTGTGCATGCATGCGTTGTGAATTGTATATATAAAATGACCAATATACTTGCTTTATTTATAGTGTGTATATAGTTATGTCACATATTTTCGCGATGTACTTTCGATTTCACATCGCGAAATTTAATTACAGAATATACTGAAAATATGAACTTTTTTCAAGTAATGTAATATACCAGTCGTGATATTTTAATCAATATAACCTAATAATTGTACAAAAATACGATATTTTAGAACTTTTCTTTTTTCGTTATTCGTGGTTGACAGTCCCTTTAAAAGCATGTGATAAAAAAGATCTGACACTCGTCATATTATACCATATTTTATTAAACGAGTTCAGGAATTTTGCTAGTAAGCGAGCCTTTGGCGAGCTTACTAACGAATTTCCTGGACGAGTATGATATTACAACTTGTGCCAGATCCTATATGTATAAGTGAAATGATGTCGCCAACTTGAAGTCACGATGGTATACAGTTGGCATAACCGCAGTACTTAGTGGAACTTGTCGTTAAAAATCACGTGAACAAAACGAGCTGGTTTTCATGGTAAGTGCATACAATATTTATCAAACTCACATTGTGTGCTCATTAGCACGTTCATCTTCGACATGTATGTAACAGAGGGACCAGTCAATAAACCACGAATACACATTATGTAATATGTATAACAATATAATATGCATAAAATGGCAACTCATACAATGGTTGCTCATGTTACAAACGTACAAGTGGATCATGATTACCTTTTAATGTGAGTGTGGCTAGACTCAGTTTCAGGCTTATGATGATGAGGCAAGTCTCTGTTTTAGGCTAGGCCAATATAGGCTTACACCAATGAGCAATATCAGTTTAAGTGCCGGATAAAGAAACCTATGAGATATAACATGTTTTGAACCTGTAATATGTATCAATTCAACAAATAGTTTGTATTTGTCAACATGTTTAAACTACTCTATAATGACGCGACGTGTCTGGTACCTTTTTCATAAAACAAAACTTCCACTTATCATTGCCAACTTTATATAATAAGCAATGAAAAAACAAACGTTCTGTTCGTGTGTTTAGAAACTTTGTTAATATTGGACCAAGTCCGAAGAACATGCTTATATGTGCACGTAGGCAACACACGAAATGCAAAAATTGATGTAATCTGCCGTTATCTTTTTAATTAAGGAGTAAATAGCATCGTTTTGGCATGCTAATCTCAAACAAAATTAAATTATGTTTTGGTCCTAAGCTGACTCGACGTGACCACGACGCTGTTCAACTGCATTTAACTCTGAAATGGGCATTGCTCCACATATGTTTATGCATTAATGAAACAAGTAGGTGCATAAACGACCAGTTGTTCAAAGAACAAGAAGCATACATTTAACTAATATTTCTTAAGATCAGAATTTTAAAAGGCAGCCTGCAATTAAGAACACGTGTATACATTAGAGGTACGTTATGAAACAATTGTTGTGAACAAATCATATACCTACTTCATGCATTTTAAAATTTTCCAATTAACTTAACATTCATCGGATGACCTCTGTCAATACTGGCTCAGTCTCAGAACACAAGTCACCAATCCGTGCGTGAAGTAATTATCACAACACAATTTCATCACTCCATATTAGAACACCCAAAATAACTGTGTTATGTTTCCAGCTAGCAACAAGTTGACATCTTTAAATAATGTGAAGTAAGCAACGTATGTGTGCACTTTGCATTCACACTGGAAAAACCGAAATCACGAACATCAAATATGAAATAACAAAAAAATAACGTGCTGTAAAGCACTTGCATCGAGTTCCTAGATTCACTCAGTTTTGACGGTATTTATTGTGTTCAACGAGTGTTCGTTGGTGTAAGATTGTTTTTATTGTGTTTAACGAGCATTGTTGTGTCATTAATATTTTGAATAAACGCTTTCTAATTTAAGTGCAACATACAAGACAGATAATAGAACATTGAAAAGAACACAAAATGCAAATGTGCGTCAATCTCTATCTTACATGCAGCAATATTATTCATCCAAATTAAGCGATGTTGTGAGGTCCTTTTGTAAGTGTATGTGCATCCGAACTTCGAATAAGTATAATCCAAATCCTTCTGTTTGCTAATTGTTGCTTTTCAAATGATTAATGGCCGTGAGAATCTTATTCTTGTGTTTCCGGTCCCTGATGTTCATATTGTCCAAATCGCTTTCGGTCAGCTCTCTCAACACCAGCAGGTTCACCCAACCATTGTCCTCTAGCGTGCGAAGGTAGAATCCTAGGCTCAGGGCGTCAAGCCACTCGCCCAATGTCTTCTTCTCGCACGATTGCACAATAGGGTCGCTGATCCGTCTAGTTGTATACGCCTCCTCGAAGCCCTTGTCTTCCAGACAGCTGTACACGTGTTTCGGCGCGTAACTCTCGTAGATCTCGTGACGTTGTTTTATTATTTCGAGCTCGTGGTCACCAAGGACGTTGTATACGTTTTTAGTTTCGGGATTCAATGAACCAAATTGAGAGTCCTGAAAAGAGAACATTTAACCTTAACAACATTCATTCAATTATGTCATACGAAAGACTTGTGCATATTAATGTATTTTCTTTCACAGAAAAGTTTTGCGAAACTATCAAAGGTTTGTGTAAGTATTAAAAGATAAGTTTGTAAATTTGTTCATTATCTGTTTCAATTGTTCCTCTTGATCTCGTGTAAGGCAGAACACTATTTAATTTATTTATGTTATAAAAATTAAAGTTTATTGGTAAATCCTGTAAATATGTTTACGGTTTATTTAGTTATCTTAAAAATAAAACAAGTTATATAGCTTATATTGTTCATTAAGGAATCCTTTAAAGTGAATACTGATACTATCAGTGCTATTATCGTTTAGCTTTGGGCCCCTGTAAAACGACGTTCTGTGTATATAACTGACTACACAGATTCAGGAATTCATCGAATTGTATTTAGATCTTATATTTAGAATGTTATGCATTTCGAGTTATTTCTCATGTCTGAAGCAAGTCGTATAAGAAAGTTTTTTGGGCGCTAATATAAACACAGATTCTGCTTATTTTAACGCTTAATCCCATATATTAATCAACAAAATCATTGTGTTCCACTTTCTAGCAGGCAGCACAGTTAATTAAACCCACAGTGTTTTATCGGTTTTCTTTTTTGTATTACAAATGCCATGTAAGATGTTACACAAGCAAGCCATCACGTGCGCACCTATATCACTTTTCATCAGGGGTAATAATATGACGGGCATAAAGAGTGAACTGAATATGGTGTAAAATAACTCAAGACTACGCATTACTTGCACTAATCCAACTCCCAGCTATTGACCGTCAGGGTCGGTGGGCAGTACGAGCAGTATGTGAGCACTCATAAAACCTCAAAACATTCAAGCAGAACTAGACTATACATACCACTATATCAGGGTGTTTAATGATCAACTCTGGGACATGGTATTCGTTTTCTTCTGGTTCTGCATATTCGTTCTCCTCGGTGATATCGTCGCCCTCATCAAAGTGGCTGGGAGAAAACTGCCCAATCACTTCACCGTGTAGGACATCGCCAATATCGCTGGCGTTTGTTAACAAACGTCCGCACGTTCCAATACCAACGTCCGGTTCTTGTTCGTGGGTATTTTCGTAATGTCTATTGCAGTATGTGGAGTCATCGGGTGACTGGAAAGTGGAAGAAATATTTGTATCGTGTGCACGTACGAACTCATCCCTTTAGAGGCAATTACATGTATATTCCTTTATGACGGACGGGGTCATCGTAAGCAAAGCATGTGCAATACATGTATATATATAAATTTATGTTGCTATATGTGAAGGCATATATTTCATAATTAGCGATACTATTCGTTGATATGTTAGTTTGCATTTGCATGACAAACATGTATATTGTATGATATTATGTATGATATTATGGTTATATAAATGTCGACAATGATATGTACTAATATGGTATTTACTACCGATAACGATGTGATAAGACATCTAATGTTACCAAAAAATATCTTCTCATTGTTGCCCGCACTTATAATGTATTGTACCCCATATTGTGAAAGAATTTGAATACATGCGTGGATTTGCAAACGTGTTGCTTTATCATGACATTGAGGCGTAACATTTTATCAGAATCTTCATTCACATATACGTGAAATAATATTAAATCATGTGTTTGTCATTAAAAGACAATATCGAGATTCACTTGTTATTGCTGGGTTAAATAATCGAAAAATAATATTTCTTCTTTGCACTTTATTGTGTTTGTATTTTGTGCCAAAACAATGAAATGAAACATCCACACTTAACATACATAAGAAAAGTGAACATTTAAAAACAGTTCTATGACAGCAAAAATAAATTAAACATGATCTTTTACTAAGTGCATGGGTTAGATTATGTCACACAGTATTTGTTGAAAAAGGCATTAACATTCAGTTGACTTCAAGACATTGAGAAGGTATGGTGTATAACAAAATTTGAATAAAAGATTTAACTTGTAACATTGACTGACAAGAAATAATTACAATAATCATCCAAAGAAATATTTAATAAATAAAAAGCATTAAGAAGTTTATATGTAGCTGAAACTAAATGTACTTGAATTTTGATGTGTGAATTGTGACCTTGATCTGAAATGGAAAATCATTTTATTGTGAGGGGTAGAAATCTGAATTTCTATTTCAAACCTTCAATACATTATGAAGACCTCGAGAAAAAACAAAATGTAGACAACAAAAGTTTGAAATCTGACCTTGATTTGTGCCCTTGTCCAATGCAATGGAGCCCTCTGTTTTTAAAAATGTGAGTTCAATTTGCTACAAACACTATAAATTCAGTACGACTAGCAAAATATTTTCATACATTTGTTCTTAAAAAAAATAAAACATCACATCAATTTCTAGTGAAGAAAGATGTGCATGTACAGAAGTAAATGACTAATACCTACATATGTGCATGTAACAAGTCAATGTCAAATATTTAGAACATTATGGAACTAAAAATAAATATTTACCATATATGTGATATGCATTATCAAAGAATAACTATAACAATTTTAACAACTGGATTATGAACAATACCCCATACTTTTTAACAAATACTAAACTTACTTCACTTTATAAAAGCAATTCAATTGAAGATGGTTTTAACAAAAAAAATGAAGAAAAGAAAGATTTGATAGATGCACTTCAGTGATAAGACAGTACCGTTTGTAGGTGGACATACAGCTAGTGCTTTTTTAAACAAAGACAAATGTGTCCATATTTTCCTGTATCACAGCTTCAAAAGTTGTATAAAACATAAAGCACAAAACCACACATCCATCCAAAGAATCATTAAAATGAAATGCTTGCCATAATTAATTCCCTACAGCAGAACTAGTATAATGTTAATGTCTTGCTAGGAAACAATTGGGATGAACAAGGACATTAAAGAATATTGCAAGCAAAACTGAAACAAACTCTTGACAAATACTAAATGTTATAAACAATCTTAATCAAGAAGTCCAAATCCTTGAAAGAGTTTTTGACATTGTGGAAATGAGAACTCCTGTGTATACATAAATTAACTTTGGAATAAATGTTCAATCTAATTTAATATTAGGCTTGGTAGCAACGCTACCTTAACATTAGATCTCAATGAACTTTGATGCATTCGTTTCTTCGAGTCAAGAGATATGTAAAACTTTGGCTATGCATAATCTTATATATTTACAGCATAAACTTGTTTAGAAACACAATGTATAAACGAGCATCTTTAGGATCCTTGCACGTTCATATACCGACCAATATATAAAGCATCTCCAGGCTTTGTCGTTTAAGAAAAGTTAATTGTACAGATAGACTTCACCGTATCCAGCTAGCTAAATATGAGCATGTTCTTAAAAGAACTGGGACAAAACTGATATTATCATGATACAATGTCATGGCAAAAGCAGTGGCGATTGTTTGACTCAATTCCAATCATGGCCACATCTCCATGACTGATTAACGCTTATTTTTTTATACATGTAACAAGCCTAATGTTCAAAAGGTAAATCTGGAGTACATTTCCATAACATTTCCAATAGTACTTTATAAAAGTCACATCCAGTCTCATTTCAATAAATGTTTGTTTAGGTTGTTTTATACCGTTTTCATTAACGAAAAACCAAACTTATCATACAAGCTTTATTAATACCACAGAATTTTATCATTATGGATGTTTGTCATCTTAGTTGTTTGATCTTCAACACGAATTGTTTCCCATGGCTTTCATCCTTATAATTTATAAGCCTTGATGACAGATAAATAAGTTAATCATACAAATATATCAATTTAAAAATTATCAGTTTTTGATATGTGTGAAAACTGAAACGGATATCGTTTAACCTTATATGTTGACTGATAGATCTAAGAATGGTTATTTAGTTTTTAACATAAATCGATTTCAAAATGTATAAGTTCATATAGTATTTAATTTTATTTATGAAAACAAATAAAACAATATTATATAAGATAAAAAATATATATATGGCATAAAAGTAACATGTAGTTACATAATGTTTATCAAAACTAGCAGGCTAGTATAAAAGCATCCTGTCATGGTACAATGGAATAGTCACTGAACACACGGAGTACTGTCTCTCTTTGTTTTGGTGTCAAGTTATAGTAACATACATCAGTATATACAATATTTAATATACATCAGTATATTATCACATCATTAACTATCATTTCAATGCCAAAACGAGTATCATTTTCATAAAGTGATAATGCATGGTGAGTATTTTATTAATACTCAAATGACGATGGATTAATACTATAAGGAACAGAGAAACAAGAGTTGCGTAGTCGGAGACATATGCCCCCAAATCACTGCTTTGAACCAGTGACCCAAATTTCAATAGGGGTCATCCACTGTCCAAGGACAATGCACATGAGAAGTTTCAAGCCAATCGGTCGATTCATTGATGAGTTATTGCTCAAAAACGATGTTCCCACTTAAATTGTGACAGTGACCTTGACATTTGATCAATAAACCCCAATTTCAATAGGGGTCATCTACTGTCCAAGGCAAATGCACATGTGAAGCATGAAGCCAATCAGTCTATTCGTTGATGACTTATTAATCGGAAACGATTTTCTCACTTATTGTGACAGTGACCTTGACCTATGACCTAGTGACCCCCATTTTGTTAGGGGTCATTTACTGTCCAAGACCAATGAACATGTGAAGTATCAAGCCAATCGGTAAATTCGTTGACGAGTTTTTGATCTGAAACGAACTGGTCTACCAACTGACACACCAACAACCAGCAAAACAATATACCCCCTCTTCTTCGATGGGTGGCATACAAATAATAAATACAAAACAATTGCATGTTTAAAAATGTGTCTGAAATGATCACAAAAGGTATGCTTTATATAAAAAACTAACATGTACTTAAATATTCATAATTGTTTTTAACAGGAATTCAGATTAAATATTCACTCAGTCAGTATATAAGTGTGATTACAGAAAAAAGTGCTTAATATTTACAGCAGATTCGCAAAAACTGAATGGAATATTTCCATGTATACGAGACTTTATATATACATACTCCAACGTTTTCAGTTACCACTGTTGTTAGTAAAGCCAAGCAGTACAAATTTGCAAATGGACGGTAAACATAAATATAAAAAAGGGTGTTCCTGGGTAAAGTGGGCAGGGACAATGTTTGTAGGTACAATTGTTTATGTAAACAAGAAATTTGTTTGTCCGAAACACTATGTCCCCTTCTGCGCCGCTTAGACATTTTTTTTTTACCTTTGACCTTGACTGATGGCCTTGACCTTCCACCACTCAAAATGTGCAGCTCCATGAGATACATATTCATGCCAAATATGAAGTTGCTATCTTCAATATTGCAAAAGTTATGGCAATTGTTAAAGTTTTATTAAACCAACAGACAGACCAACAGACAGGGCAAAAACAATATGTCCCCCACTATAGTAGTGGGGGACATAAAAATGCATAATAAAATTAGGTATAATACATCTTAATGTACCTGATTTTAATGTATATTGTATTTAAAATGAAGCATGACATATCCAAAACTGACAGCCAACATCCAACATAACATTGATTAACCTAAGAAACCAAAAGAAAATTGCCCAATAATGCAAATAATCCAATAAGCCTTGAAGAAACTATGAACACAGTGTTTTAATTCTATATCGAAACATGTTTCTTAGCCCTTAAAAGATATCTGTGGTCGCGCATGCGGAATCAGTGTGCTTACGCAATATGGCGGACGCTGTTCGCACCTAAATTTTATCAGTCTTTTAAAAAAAAAATTCGTTTTAAGCGTGTGACGCTTGATGTTTTGTGTTAGATTCGGATACTTTTATGGTCATTTGTGAGTATTTATTTTTATATATTAATACTAATGTTTATTTCGGCCAAAAATCAAAAAAAATCTGAACCACGTGGAGTGTTCATGTCAACTGCTTCATTGAAGCATGGCTGAGAATTTGGATAAATCGTAGGCCGAAAGCAAAGAAAAAGACAAAGCTAAGGAAGCAAAAGAGCCAAAAAGAATGAAAATTCTCGAATTATTAATGGAAATTAAACATAAAAATGATAAATCGGAGGAAACGCTATCTGATGTTTGCAAACAGGTCGTGGACCTCGAGAACAGTGAAAATTGTTACGATTTGCAGGGTAATGATGAAGAATATGTGGATTACGAACCGGATCCATGTTCAAGTAAGCGATCCCATGACAAATCTTGCCAAGATGCGAACAATAATGAGACTGTCACTGACAGCAGGTTCTCTTCGTTGGCAAAGAGGTTCAAGGAACAAGAAGTTACAGATAAAGACATAGACACTGTATTGGCCAGTAATGTAACTGATTTGTTTAGGAAGGGGATGGAAGAAGACCAGTATATGTTACTTCTTAAAGATGAAAAGCTGGCGAGGCCAGCTAATTGTGATGGATATCAGTTGTCAAATGCAATCAGCTTGTTTGGGATTTGCTAGCGCCAAATGCTCGTGCAACAGACAAAAAGTTACAGAACTTAGAAACTTCTGTTGGGAATGCAGCAGTTGTTTTGACTAAGATGGTTGATCAAGTCGCAAACATGAAAAGAAATTGGGTGAGAAGTGCGAAGACATTTAGTTCATAGTGGACAATGTGAATGACACGTTGGCCTTCCTTGGACATGCCAATAGACAAATTAATTTAACAAGAAAGGACTTGTCAAAACCTGAACTCAAGTACGAGTATACGCATTTGTGCAATCATCAGTCGCCATACACAAATCAACTGATTGGAGAGGATGTCTCAAAGGCTGACAAAGAAATAGAGGATGAAGCCAAAAATGAAAACACGATGCAACAGTATGGGCCTTATAGAGGTCATGATGGTAACTTCAGAGGAGGCTGAGCTGGTTTCCGGGGTCGTTTCAGAATCCGAGCACAAGGTGTTGATCGAGGTCCAGGTTACTACCTGGGATCAGCTGGTCATGCTGGAGTTGATCCACAAAACTCTGCGAGGAGGGGAGGCCTGAGAAACCCCTCCAAGAACTAGAAAGAACTCAGGTATGTGGGTTTTCTGCTGGTAGATTGAGATTTTTTGTTGCCGAATGACAAAAATCAACATCTGATCCTTCAATTTTGCAGATGGTAGAAGGTTAAAAAATAGAGTCTCTTGACAATTCACCACCAAAACAGCCAAACATGATAAGCCTTTTTTTTTTCAATACAAAGGAAACACATATTATAGATACAATTGTCGATGAGCTGTTGTCTCAAAATGTAATTGGTTAAGCCATGTTTTATGAAGATTAATTCATATCACCAATTTTTCTTTGAGAAAAGAAAAATGGAGAATTTAGATTGGTAAATTCAAAAGATCTTAACAAACATATACCATATAGGCACTTTAAAATATATACCTTTGAGATAGCATTGACAATGATCACAAAAGATCTGTATATGGCCAGCATTGATCTTCGTCATGCTTTCTATTCAGTGCCAGTTGCTAAGGAGTACAGAAAATTTCTTAAAGTTGACTGGAGGGGCCAAATATTTGAATTTGCATGTTGCCAAAATGGCTTATCATGTTTGCCATTGAAATTTACAAAGCTTCTTAAATCAGTATATGCAAAACAATGAACTTAAGGTGAAATATGCACTTGTTCATAGATGATAGTCTGATTGGTGCAAACTCGAAGCTAGAATGCTCAACATCTTTCAAAAAAGCATGTGCTTTATTCGAAAATATAGGTTTTCTGATAAATTATGAGAAATCAGTGCTTATTTAAAATCGCTAACTTTGCTATCTTGGAAACATAATAGACTCTGAGAAAATGATAGTAGCTTTGCCAGATGACAAAAAAGTCAGAATAGATAGAGAATGTAAAAATCTATCCTGTTAAAATATTGCAACAATCAGACAGTTTGCTCATGTCATTGGACTGATTGTTTCCAGTTTTTCATCTGTAGAGTATGAACAACTCCATTACATGGAACATGAGAGAGCAAAATATGTAGCTCTGAGAAAAAACCATGGGAATTATGATGGTCAAATGTTGATTTCGGATAGCATGAAATCTGAGTTACAATGGTGGTGTGAAAATGTTCACTCGCAGGTTAGACATATATATATATATATATAAAGGAAATCCTGATATGTGCATTACAACTGATGCAAGTATGTTAGGCTGGGACTGTCTGTGAAAATTTAAAAATTGGTGGTCGTTGGAGCGATCAATAAAAACAAAAACACATTAACGAACTAGAGTTTCTAGCCATATTGTTTTCATTGAAATCATTCTTTGCCGATCTGCAAAAGAAACATGTAAAAACTTTAACAGACAGCACTACTGCAGTGTGCTATATCACCAACAGGGGGGGACCCAGTCATTGGTTTGTGACAGAGTTAGTCATGAAATTTGGTCTCTTTGCATTGCACATGATATCTGGATTTCATGTACACACATAGCAAGAAAAGAAAATGACGCTAATAAGACATCAAGAGTGTTCAATGTTCAGAAGGATCATTGTGTAATGATGTATTAAAAATTATGTGTGATAAGTTTTAAAAAAAGTGAGAAGTGTGTATGAAACTAATAAGCCCATAATGGCGTTTAAAAGGCCTAATAATATAGGAAACTTCATTACACGTGCTCAATCTACGAAAAGTTTGAACAATTCACGTGCGTCAAGTGCCTGTGGAAGAACACGTTGCTCCCATTGTAAATCGATACACGTTGGAGAAAAATTTAAAAGTACAATAACAGGCGAGCAATTTAATTTACAGAAGAATATTAATTGTGTATCTAAATATGTAATATACCTCATTGCATTGTAAACAGTGTAAGAAGCAATACGTTGGACAAACCATGCAACCGGTGTCAAAAAGAATGAACAGTCATCGATTTGACATAAGAAACTTATCTAACCCTGAATTTTCAACGTTGGTCGCATCACATTTTAATGAAGATCACCACAGCGCAAATTTCTTTTCCTTTATGCCAATTTATGTTGTTAGTAACAACATGAATCGTCTGTGTAAAGAAACTTACTGGGTACATAGACTTAAAACATTACACCCTAATGGTATGAATAACAAAGTTCTTTTTAACATAAAAGACTAGCTCTTCAATTTAATTTAGCTTACTTTTGTTTTTTCCTATTAGTATTTTTATATATAATTTTATAGGAAATTGTGTATTCTTGAATCAGAAAGTAAAGCTTAATTTAATTTACGTTCATTTTATTGACGTACATTTTCCCGCATTTTAATGTACGTTTAGTCAATGACGTAACATTGATGAAGGCGTAAGCCGCAACGTTGATAAAAAAGGAAAGAAAAGTATGTGTTTTTGTTGGATTTATCATACTGTGTGTGATAAGTTTAAAACCTCAGATATTGATCTTTTTGCATCCGACTTAATACGAAGCTTAAATTGTACTGTGCATGGAAGCCAGATCCTGGGGCTAAATTTATTGATGCTTTTACGCTCAACTGGGCAGATATAGATTATTGCTATATTTTCCCACCATTCAGTTTGTTTACCAGATTCGTTCGAAAGATCAAATAAGACCAATCAAAAGCCTTAGTTATAGCTCCATTGTGGCCAACACAGACATGATTTCCATTATTAATGAAACTTTTGGTGCAAAACCCGTCGATTCTACCGACAGCAAAGAAGCACTACCTTCCACATCAAGAGATACCACATCGTCTCGAAGAAAAACTAGTGTTAATAGCATGCAAAGTGTCAGGAATTCTTACAGATAACAGGGTTTTTCTAGAACTGCTACCAGAATTATTATGTCCTCTTGGCGAAACTCAACAAAATGTCAATATCAATGCTATATTTCGAGATGGATTCAGTATTGCGATAGAAAACAAATTTCTCAAGTTTCAATTTCTATAACAGATGTAGTTGAATTTTAAACTGAACAATTTAACAAAGGGCTAGGTCATAGTGCCTTGAACACTGCACGTGGTGCTCGTTCATAAATTGGACTTCGATTGGAAATTTTTCCTGCTGGTTCTCACCCTACTGTTGTGAGATTTATGAAGGGTGTGTATAATCTTAGAACTGCTACACCGAAACTTAATGAAACATGGGATGTAAATTTGGAACTGAATAATTTGCAGAAACTTTCGCCTGTGAGGACTCTTACGCTTAAGAATTTAACAGTGAAATTGACCATGCTTTTGGGACTTACGGACTCAGCTAGGGCACAGACTTTACATGTTTTGAGTTATAAACTGGTTAAAAAAGTTCAGTTCAGGTTACATAATTCAGTTTAATAGTTTGTTAAAACAGAGTCGGCCAGGCTTTGATTGTTCTTCTTTAGTTTTAAAAGCTTATCCTCGAAATAGGAGATTGTGCGTTATAACTGTGTTGAAGGAATATTTAATTAGAACTAAACCATGTAGAAATAATACCGATTATAGTCTCCTTATAAGTTATATCAAACCATTCCGACCAGTTACCAGAGATACAATAAGCCGGTGGATTCCCGTTGTGATGGCAAGATCAGGAATCGACTACCAGAAATTTACTGCTCACAGTGTTCGGCAGCAGTTTCATCTAAGGCCAAAACTATGTGGGTTCCAATAACTGACATTCTGAAGACAGCAGGCTGGTCTCAGGAAAGTACATTCACAAAATATTACAACTAAACTATCCATGGACATAACTCATTTGCTGAAACAGTGTTAAGGATGTGACAACAGATGTAACATAAAGGTATTTGCAATGTGCTGTTTCATGTAGTATTTCCCAAAATTGTTTGGCATCAGGCTTCAAAATCTCATTAAAGGACGACGAAACATGTTTCCTTATAGAATTTAGAAATTAAACGAGACTTACCTTGGTTAAGTCGCTGTTTGATTTAAATTCTATGAGAAATAAAAATTGAGGAGGCATTAAATGCCGCCCTCCCTCCCAACTTCAGTTACAATATAATATCTTTAATGAATAGTAATGATTATAAAACTTAATTTATGTTACATTTATGTAGCAACAAAACAAATTTTGTATTTAAAAGACTGATTGCGCATGCGCGAGAATATATCTCATCTAATGCCTCCTCAACTTTTATTTCTCATATAATTTAAATCAAACAGCGACTTAACCAAGGTAAGTCTCGTTTAATTTTTAAATTAAATTAAATGTTTTCTAAGAGCTGATTTCTAGCACAAAAATAACCAACATTGATCGGTTAAGTAACTTAATAGACATTTCGTGATTTACAAATACTTTTTAAAATGCAGTGCCTGATGCTTTAGGCATACATAATTGATGACATTCAGAAACGGAATGATTATATACAAAAATACCAAGATGAAACAAGAACTTTTTTAAAGTATAGGACCCAAATCTACGTTCTACAAAGTTTGGTAGATATCAATTATGTAAAAAAAAAATAAACATCAAATTTAACCAAGTATTTGTAAAATGAACTTGAATGTAATAAATAAGTGAAAGATTAAAAATGAATGAAGTAAATCTACACACTGTTATAAGATGATGTCATGGTCTGTTAAATTAAGTATATAACATGTGAGCACAAGTAGTATATCAATGCAAAAATATGTATACAAATGTTAAATGTCTAAAAATTATCTAGTAAGTTTGAACAACTTACATAAACAATTTGTGGAAAGACATGGATATAAGCTTAGTATAAAAGGTTATGGACAAAAGATGTACACAGATCATTTTCATTTGCATGAATGGTTTTTCAAATGTTTGAAGTGGTATAATACATGAAACAAATTCATAAACAGGTAACAAACATAGAAAAAAGTCAAATTTGACATTCCATAACAGCGATGTTCAGATAAGGGAGTTCATTCAGCTGGGTTTTTTTCCATGTTAACATTAGGCAGAAATATCGATTTAAAGGCACTAATGGGCTAATTTTAAATCACCCAACAGTTTTGGTAGGTAAAAACAGGAAAGCAACAAAATGTTTATACTTTAACAAAAAGTTTTATTAATAAACAACACTAATAAAGATGCATAAGATCAACGCTATTTTCTGCGTTCTTGCATGTGTTATTTTGTCTCTTATCTGTTATATCTGGACAATAATTTGTGTCGCATTCTAAGAAAACTGGGCATAATGTCTGTGCGTAAAGTGTCGTCCCAGATTTGCCTGTGCAGTCCGCACAGGCTAATCAGGGACGACACTTTCCGCCTAAACTTGAATTTCGGTAAGGAGGGACTTCCTTAAAACTAAAAATACTATAACAGCGGAAAGTGTCATCCCTGATTAGCCTGTGCGGACTGCACAGGCCAATCTGCGATGACACTTTACGCACATGCATTAAGCCCAGTTTTCTCAGAACGCGGCACATTTATTTGAAAGACCCTTCATGCACATGTTGGATGTCTTCATAATGCGTTATTATAAAATTGCAATGACAACATAAGCACATAAGCTGCAGAGCAGAGCAAAGGGTGTTATTACAGGTGGGTAAAACTACAAAAGCCACCCTTTGGAAAAAATGGGCTTAATGCATATGCATAAAGTGTTGTCAGAGATTAGCCTGTGCTGTCAACAGACGCTTTTAAGAGATGACACTTTCCGCTTTTATGGATAATTTCTTTTTATAGAAATCTCTTCTAAACAAAAATCAAGTTTAGGTGGAAGGTGTTGTCCCTGATAAGCCCGTGAGGACTGCACAGACTAATTAAGAACAAAATTTTCGGCATATGCATTAAGCCCACTTCTTCCACAGCCAGTCTGATACATAGGAAATACAAAGACCAAAAAAATATCACACTTGATTGAGGTCTTTCACGCTGCTCAGGATGACTTTCTGGTGTTCGGGCACGTCTATGCCGATGTTTCTCAAGTCCTCCTGTTTGAGCTCAGTCAGGTACAGGAGGCTATCCCAGCCGTTCAGCAGGAACTTGTCTGTGTAGCAGGAAAGGTTTAGCCCCGCCAGCCACTCATCAAGGGTGGTGGGTGCATGGCGGGTGTCATGCCTCGCGCCCGGGTGCTGGTCCTAGGAATGTACCAACAATAAACAGGGGCCCGTATTCATCACCCCATTCTTAGACTTTAGAAGAAAGAATAGACTTTGAACCAAGAAATAAATGTCCAGTGTTTTAATGTAAACATGCTTTTACTGGCAATAATGTCCTTAACAAATGTTTAACGTGATGAATGGTGTAGACAGAGGCAGTTAATGCCAAGTTTGACTCAACATTGGAGCTTTTCTTGAATATTCCAATTTAAAGAATATTCTTTTTTCTAAGACTTATCAGTCTAAGAATTGCTTGGTATAGTATGAGCCCAAGTTAAAATAATAACAGTGTGATCAAAACTCATTATTTCACTCCTTCTTCAACAGCTCTTACTCAAGTTTTCCTAAAGAATCAAGGGGATTTAAGGGGTCTAGATACAGAAGTCTATGGTAGTGTAAGTATACCACCTACTTAATAACATGAGGGTATAATAACACAAAACATTAGTACAATCTGTACGTGTTACTTACATATAAGACCTGTAAAAACTGCTACCTACCACACTAGCAGTCCTGTGCTTGGGTGGCAGTGGGGGCCCAAACTTCTGACCCCCTGGGGCCGAGGTTTGTCTCAGAGGTCGTTGAGCCCCTGCTGAGAGGCCCCCATGACCCATCAGGGGAGTGTTCCTCCTCACTAGGGGCGGGGGTTGACCTTCGACCCCAGAGCCAGGGTGGGCGTGTATGTGCCTTTGGTCAACCAATGACCTGGCCATCTTAAACATGTATAAAATAAATAATCAATTGATTTAGCATTTATTAATTGTTGGTGCCAGAGTCTGATATGATAAGGCAAAATCATTTAAATGTTTGGCTAAAAAAAATAAATTTTAATGACCACTTTTGGTTTTGATAATTGACTTTAATGCAAGACATCTACTGTTAATATCTAGTTTAATAATATTAATCCTGTAAAATAAATGTAACAAACATGGCTACATCTTTTTCTCAGTAGTGTTCTTTGTTTATTTATTTACATGTTTGGCTGTACTTAACAGAATTTCAGGCATATTACTAAATTCAGTTAACCTTCTGACCTTTTCCCATGGTAAGCTCATTTATCAGTGACGCTAAATAACAAACAAGAGGGCCAAGATGGCCCTAGTTTGCTCACCTGAGAGGAGTCGGTTCATTTAATCTTTACCAAACTTCAAACTTGACCTAGATATTGTCCAGACATACATCCTGGTCAAGTTTTATCATTATTGAACCAAAACTCTGGTGTATGGAGTGTTTTTGTTTTTGTAAGATTTTACCTGGTGACCTATATTTTGAGTTGATCCCCCTAACCAAACATCAAACTTTGCTTACACAAATAAATATTTTGACTAAGATTCATAAAATCTGAAACAAAATTGTGACCTCTAGAGTGATTACAAGGATTTTGTATAATATAATGAAACTTTGGACAATCTAAGGGCAATAATTATGGCATTAATTATGTGATTTTGCTCACTTGACTGAGATCTTTCAGCAATTTTCATAAAGAATGCTTGAGAAGTGTGAATGCTAGAGTGTTTACAAACCAAATGTGGACGAACGGACGGCGGACAAAGACCAATTCTAAAAAAGTGTGTTTCACCGATCTGAGCCATTTTCCAAATTGTCCGAGAAATCAATATTATATACATATAGAGAAAATTGCCCCGCCCACTGGCGGCCATGTTTTTCACCGATATGGACCATTTTCAAACTCGTCAGAGATATCAATAAAACCAATGTTTTGTCCAACTTTCATGATGATTGGGCAAAAATTTTGACTTCTAGTGTGTTTACAAGGTTTCTCTATTGCCAAATAAGGAAAACTGCTCCGCCCACTGGCGGCCATGTTTTTCAACGGACCAGAACCACTTTTGAACTCAACCAACATATCATTAAGACAAACATTTTGACAAAGTTACATGAAGATTGGGAATGAATTGTGACTTCTACAGTGGTTACAAGTTTTTTCCTTTTTTGACCTAATGACCTAGTTTTTGACCCGGCACGACCCAGTTTCGAACTTCACCGAGATTTCATTGGGACGAAGTTTCTGAACAAGTTTCATGAAGATCGAACAATAAATGTGGCTTCTAGAGTGTTTACAAACAAATGTTGATGGACAGACCGACGGACAGACGGCGGACAAAGACCGGTCAGGAAAGCTCACCTGAGCAATCAGCTAAAAATTATATGGATGGGCTTGGAATTTAACCTATAGGCCATCACTATACCTATGAAGCTACCAGTCTGCTTAATGTTATATACAGTTGAGGACTGAGCTGTAACGTAACCCTTTACCCCTTTAAAGACGCACTTTGATGCGCTGGTAGTCTCTTTGAAATTCTGATTAAATTTAAAATCCTCTTTACTAGAATAAAGTTCTAAAGGCTTCATTACCAAACCTTACATATTAATGAGCAGCAAACAGCATGAAACCTGAACAGCCTGCAAGTTACTCGCATGCTGTTCTGGTTTTATGCTGTTTGCACATAGCCATTTTTACTTTGGGTCTGAGTGGGAAAGGATTAACTCTTTCAGTGCTGGAATCGAATTTTGAAGGCCATTGCAAACAGTTTGGATCCAGATGAGATGCCACAGAACGTGGCATCTCATCAGGATCCAAACTGTTTGCTATTCTGATAGTATTCTGTGATGAACAAAAATGAAGAAATTGCTAATTTTAGAAATTCAGCAGACAACATTTTAGCAGACGACAACTTTCCCAGCATGCAAAGGGTTAAATAATTCACTGCATTATGATGCTCCGTACATCTCTATGCGGGTCAGTAGAGCGACTATCTATGGTGTCGCTGACAGTCTGACGGAGTGCTGCCCTTGACTTGAAACCATGCGCAGGCTGCACTGAAGAGGGACCGGGCTTCTTCTGTGTCTGTGGCGGAGCACTGGAGCGATGCATGGGATGGTCGGACACGAACATTTCAGGGTCCTGGTACTGGTATTCAGTGTCGAAGGCAATCAAACCTTAAAGCAAAAACAATATAACTATTTACTGAACATTTACAATTTTACTGACCATTAAATTGTAACTACAAGTAATCATTTTAAAGCAAATTAAATCACACAAGACTATTTCCAAGCAATATAAGTCCCCTACTGGTGAAATTCCCCCATTTTCAGCAATATTTCTAGTCTACTTGTTGCCATGGCAACCAGAATCCTTGACGTAAGAACAAAATGAAATTACGTGCATAATCTCTATATTGCCATCTATCCATGTTTCAAGTTTCATGAGCAAATATGACGAACTTTTAAAGATATCACAGGATCCAGAAAAGTGTGACATACTGAAAGACGGAGCGAAAAGTCCCCTCTGGTTTCATCGGTAGGGGAGAATAAACAAAAGCAATGATTCTAAGGAAGTGAGACAAGAGCACCACATAACAGGTACCAATGCTCGGCTGCAAGTGCCGTAATAAATGAAAGCTTGTCAGAAGATTTTGTTTACGTCACAGTGACCTTGACCTTTGACCTAGTGACCCAAAAATGGGTATTGCATTTAGAACTCATCAAGGTGAATCTACATAATGAAGTTTCAAGGTTGTATGTGGAAGCAAGGTCATTTTATAAGAGCTGTTGAGTGCACATAAAGGTAAATTTTCTGTCAGTGCCTAACAGTATTGTAAACCTGACAAATTTCCCAGCATGCAAAGGGTTAACACAGAGCACGGCTCATATATATTAACAATAGTGTTTTGTTAACAATAAAATTTGATCACTGAGCATCATTATTTTCTAATAGTGTTCATGTAATTCATTTTGCTTCAATACTTACTGTAATTCCTATGCATGGTTCTGGTGTTGGTTTGCTTTCCTACTGAACGAACATGGAATTTGCCGCTGAAATTTAAGGTGAAAGCCATGTAAGGTAGTGAATAAGTTATACCACAATTGTATAGCTTTTTTGTCATTAATGATAGATGAATCAATTCAATGCCCCGCCTAATCTAATGCACATCATTTATACACTTTTCAGGATCTAGCAATATCATAATGGCAAAAGGCTACCATTCCAACTGTAGACTCCATCCATTAAAAAAATATCACTTCCCACTGCATCTATTTTTATCAGGTTTTATGCTGTTTGCTGCTCATCAGTATCTAAGGGTTAAAAATGGAGCCTTTAAAGTTAAATTAGTAAGAAAAGTCTTTCATAAAATTTAACTATCTGAGGGACTACAACTTTGTTAAAATGCGTTTCTAAGTGGTAAAGGGTTAATATAATAAGTTAAGAGGAAACAGAACAATTAAGTCACATAACATGTACAAAGTTTACCATTGGACTATTCTTCACAAAAGAAGGTCTACCTGCCCCCTGGAATTTGTTTAATATTTCCCCAAAGAGCAAGCAGCGGATAATAGGACTGCCTTTTTATCCATCAAAACTGTCATTCCTTAAGTATGTCTGTAAAACTTTGTAGTCCGCGTCATCTATATCCTTCAACAGATAACCATGAAACTTGCCTCAAATGATATAGGAAAAGAGACAATGTGCAGAATGAATGAATCTGAGTCATGCTGACTCAAGTTCAAGTCTTTTTTAAGGTCAAATGTTTAAGCCTCCATGTAAATATCTCCATAAAACTTGCCTCAAATGTATAGTGATAGATCAAGTACAGAGGGCGCATGTCTACTCCAGGTCAAAATCATACTTCAAGGTCAAATGTTTTTGCCTCCATTTCATTTGTCTCCTGTATATCTTCTATAACCTTTAATGGATTTTCATGAAACTTGACTAAAATGTTTAGGTCCTTGAAATGATGTGCACAAAGCATACATCAGTACGCAAACTGCACAAGTTATTCTTGGACAATAATTTTCACAAAGCATTATAAACCATCACAAAATAGCTAAATAGATTCAAAATGTTGTCAGCAAAAAAATGTATTGATGCTACATTTAAATTTTATGAAATCCAATAAAAAATAAATAATGTACTACTGATGAAGGCTACAGCCGAAACATGTTAAGTACCAGAAACATTTAAATAAACAGTGACGTGTTTGTATGATTTATTTAATTTTATGAAATCCAATACTATCACATGTCAAGCCTTTACATATGCTACTTTGTTTTGATCATGTATACTCATGGACTGTATGTCTATTGTATATATTGAAGAAACCATCATGCCCAGTTCTTCACAATGAGACTCAAATAAATCACATGTCGAGTTTCTGACCTGATTTTGCCCACCTCCTCCCCCTGGTGGTGCAGAAGGCACTCAAAGTCCTTAGGCTCCTCGGAGAACATGCCGCGCAGGCTGACCACACATTCCCCATAGGACTCATTGTCCGCATCCTTGGCTATCACAGCTATCAATATGTGCTGGTCCTCCAAGTAGCTTTGGTCCGCAAATATAGGCCGCATCTGAGAATGATGAAAATGATTTCTGTTTTTAATTTTTGCCGTTTTGAAAAATATTCCAATCATATCATGTGAATCGTGTATCAATTTGGTCCGAAAAAAGAGGTAGCATCTGAGAATGACGTCAACCTCTTTTGTTTACATATTTCTTCAGGTTTTAACAGTTTTTTGGTTGTTTCATGACTGTTTGTTAATCTACTCACTTTCTTCCTGGGTAATTTGGTTAACCAGTACTAACAGCACATTATTATGCTAGCAATGGACAACTGCCCTACTTGAACCCTGTCCCACTCAGAAGAAAAGTAACAAGAGCACCGCCTTGCGGGTGCAGACAGCTCATCTATTTTCTTTTTAAAGGTGAAGGGACTCTCATTTTCAATCACAAAGGAGGGAGGGGTGGTGTGAAGAGGGGTGTATAGTGTGGGGGTGTGGACATTTATTACATTATTTTCCAAAAATGCGAAAAAAATGCAAAAAAAAAATCGGGGGGGGGGGGGGGGTGGGGGGCTGGTTGGGGGGTAATTCTTGGGTGCGATGGTTGGACAGTATTTCAAACATAAAATAATAAAAATAAATATTTGTGATATTTAACCGTTTAAAAAAAAAAAAATTGGGGGGGGGTATAGTGTGAGGGTGTGGTGGTCATTTGTGAGATGATCTTAAAAAAAAAAAAAAAAAAAAAAATTAGGGGGGGGGGGGGGGATTCGGGTGGGGGGAGGGGGGGTGGGTTGGGATTCTTGGGTGCGATGGTTGGACGATATTTCAAACATAAAATAATAAAAATAAATATTTGTGTTTTTTAACCGTTTCAAAAAAACAAAAACAAGATGTGTTTGTGAAACACAATGTCCCCCTATATGATGTTTGACCTTGTAGGATGACCTTGACATTGTGAAGGATGACCTTGACCTTTTACCACTCAAAATGTGCAGCTCCATGAGATACACATGCATGCCAAATATCAAGTTGCTATCTTCAATATTGCAAAAGTATTTATAAAATAAGCGATTTTGGCCACATATATTTGACCTCTGACCTTGAAGTATGACCTTGACCTTTCACCACTCAAAATGTGCAGCTCCATGAGATGCACATGCATGCCAAATATCAAGTTGCTATCTTCAATATTGCAAAAGTATTTATAAAGTAAGCGATTTGGGCCACATATATTTGACCTCTGACCTTGAAGTATGACCTTGACCTTGACCTTTCATGCCTCAAAATGTGCAGCTCCATGAGATACACATGCATGCCAAATATCAAGTTGCTATCTTCAATATTGCAAAAGTATTCATAAAATGAGCGATTTTGGCCTCATATATTTGACCTCTGACCTTGAAGGATGACCTTGACCTTGACCTTTAACCACTCAAAATGTGCAGCTTTATGAGATACACATGCATGCCAAATATGAAGTTGCTATCTTCAATATAGAAAAAGTTATTGCAAAATGTTAAAGTTGGCGCAAACAGACAGACCAACAGACAGACCAACAGACAGGGCAAAAACAATATGTCCCCCACTACTATAGTGGGGGACATAAAAATTGGGGGGTGGGGTGGGGTGGGTGGGGGGGGGTTTAGTGTGAGGGTGTGGTGGTCATTTGTGAGATGATCTTTAAAAAAAAAAAAATAGGGGGGGGGGGGAGAGGGCACGGGGGATGGTTTGGGTGGAGTCTACTGTGGTATGTCAGGTAAGAGTAGTTTTGTCAAAGTATCAATAAAATCTAATCATAAATAAAGAAGTTATGGCAATTTTAGCAAAATTTAATAATTTGACCTTGAGAGTCAAGGTCATTCAAAGGTCAAGGTAAAATTCAACTTGCCAGGTACAGTAACCTCATGACAGCATGAAAGTATTTGAAGTTTGAAAGCAATAGCCTTGATACTTAAGAAGTAAAGTGGATCGAAACACAAAATTTAACCATATATTAAAAGTTACTAAGTCAAAAAAGGGCCATAATTCCGTAAAAATGACAACCAGAGTTATGCAACTTGTCCTTTTACTGTACCCTTATGATAGTTTGCGAGTGTTCCAAGTATGAAAGCAATATCTATGATACTTTAGGGGTAAAGTGGACCAAAACACAAAACTTAACCAAATTTTCAATTTTCTAAGTATAAAGGGCCCATAATTCCGTCCAAATGCCAGTCAGAGTTACATAACTTTGCCTGCACAGTCCCCTTATGATAGTTAATAAGTGTTGCAAGTATGAAAGCAATAGCTTTGATACTGTAGGAATAAAGTGGACCTAAACACAAAACTTAACCAAATTTTCAATTTTCTAAGTATAAAAAGGGCCCATAATTATGTCAAAATGCCAGTCAGAGTTACATTACTTTGCCTGCACAGTCCCCTTATGATAGTTAGTAAGTGTTGCAAGTATGAAAGCAATAGCTTTGATACTTTAGGAATAAAATGGACCTAACACAAAACTTAACCAAAATTTTCAATTTTCTAAGTATAAAAAGGGCACATAATTCTGTAAAAATGCACGCCAGAGTTATCTAACTTTGCCTGCCCAGTCCCCTCATGATAGTAAGTAAGTGTACCAAGTTTGAATGCAATAGCATTGATACTTCCTGAGAAAAGTGGACCTAAACGCAAAACTTAACCAAAATTTTCAATTTTCTAAGTATAAAAAGGGCACATATTTCTGTCAAATTGCACGCCAGAGTTATCTAACTTTGCCTGCCCAGTCCTCTCATGATAGTAAGTAAGTGTACCAAGTTTGAATGCAATAGCATTGATACTTTCTGAGAAAAGTGGACCTAAACGCAAAACTTAACCGGACGCCAACGCCGACGCCGACACCGACGCTGACGCCAAGGTGATGACAATAGCTCATAATTTTTTTTTCAAAAAATAGATGAGCTAAAAATGGCTATTAGCAAACAGCATACAACCTGAACTCACAGTATGTTCAGGTTTGATGTTGTTTGCTGCTCATCAGCATCTAAGGGTTTGAAATGATAAGTGTAGTAGGAACAGAGGTCCACGGTGCATGATTGGAACCTTTTTATTAAATATGCTGATGATGTTCTACATTGTCTTGGGTTAAAGAACATTTTCATGCCCACTGGGTCTAAATCCAAGATGGCCGACCAGAAACATAGGAAATGCTGTTTTTTCGCAAATGACACACACAACATATGTTTTCCATGATTTTGGTAAGCTTTTTAATTTAAGCCATTGAGAACATATTATTCTTATTAAACAAATAAGTTTTTTGGTGAAAAAATTTAACATTGTATGAAAAAAATGACTATATCAATGAAAAAAAGGTTAAACAAGAATAACAGTGAAACTGATTGATGCTCCCGAATGATGCGCTTTGTCAATCTATGTGTTAATAAACACATAAAAAATCTACTATTAGCCTCTGTGACCTTGACCCCAGTGACCTCAAACCTCATCAAAAGGTAGAGGTCCATGCAAGGTACCTACATGCCAAATATGAAAGAGATTGGTAAAGTATTGAAATTGCTATGAGAAACTGTAACAAAAGTGTGACGGGAAAATCTATTTTTAGCCTCTGTGACCTTGACCCAGTGACCTCAAACCTCATCACAAGGTACAGGTCCATGCAAGGCACCTAATGCCAAATATGAAAGAGATCGGTAAAGTAATTAAGGTGCTATGAGAAACTGTAACAAAAGTGTGAAGGAAAAATCTATTATTAGCCTCTGTGACCTTGACCCCAGTGACCTCAAACCTCATCAAAAGATAGAGGTCCATGAAAGGTACCTTCATGTCAAATATGATAGAGATTGGTAAAGTATTAGAGATGCTATGAGAAACTGTAAAAAAATGTGTGACGGAAAAAGTATATAATTAGCCTCGGTGTCCTTGACCCCAGTGACCTCAAACCTCATCCAAAGCTAGAGGTCCATGCAAGGTACCTACATGACAAATATGAAAGAGATCGGTAAAGTATTGCAGGTGACATGATATACTGTAACAAAAGTGTGACGGAAAAAGTATATTATTATTAGCCTCCGTGACCTTGACCTTGACCCAGTGACCTCAAACCTAATCAAAAGTTTGAGTTCCATGCAAGGTACCTACATGCCAAATATGAAATATATCGGTAAAGTATTGAAGGTGCTATGAAAAACTGTAAACAAAGTGTGATGGAAAAAGTATAAGTCTCTGTGACCATGACCCCAGTGACCTCAAACCTCATCAAAAGCTAGAGGTCCATGCAAGGTACCTACATGCCAAATATGAAAGAGATCAGTAAAGTATTGAAGGTGCTATGAGAAACGGTAACAAAAGTGTGACGATAAAAGAAAATTATTATTAGCCTATTATTAGCCTAAATTAGCATAAAAAACATGTGTTTTTGCTATTATAACATGTTTCAATTTGTATCTGATAAACAGTTTAGATACAATAATTATCCTAACTACATTTACACACATCTATGGGACTAAGAAATGTATAAATGTATAATATTTTATGTGAATTTTATGATATTAATGTGATTTGTAAGACAAGAAAAGTGGGTGGGGTAAATGAAAAATATAAGGAAAAAATGCCCAATGTGCATATTGATATATTTTGAGATATAAAAGGCTTGTTAACTTGTTATGTTTATGTATTTTGATCGTTTTGATACTTTTCCGTTTATGCCCATTGTTATGCCCCCGGTAGGGTGGCATAAAGCAGTTGAACTGTCCGCCAGTCTGTCAGTCCGTCCGTCCATCTGTCTGTCTGTCCGTCCGAAAACTTTAACATTGGCCATAACTTTTTCAATATTGAAGATAGCAACTTGATATTTGGAATGCATGTTTAGCTCATGGAGTTGCACATTTTGTGTGTTGAAATGTCAAGGTCATCCTTCAAGGTTAAAGGTAAATAAACACCAAGGAAAGTAACAAGCTTTAAAGGGAGATAATTTCTATTTATCATTTGGCAGGTACAGATCATTTTCACAAGGGAAGTAAAAAAAATTTAAAGGATAGAATAATAATTGAACAAAAGCGGCGTAGTAGGGGGGCATTGTGTTTCTGACAAACACATTTCTTGTTTGTAAACAGTAATTTCATGTTCTCTTTATTATAATTGTAACAAGGGCTGTTTGTAAAACATGCATGCACCCCATATGGGCTGTCCGTTGTAGTGGAAGCCATTGTGTGAATACGTTTTTTGTCACTGTGACCTTGACCTTTGACCTAGTGACCTGAAAATCAATAGGGGTCATCTGCGAGTCACGATCAATGTACCTATGAAGTGTCATGATCCTAGGCAAAAGCGTTCTTGAGTTATCATCTGAATATCATTTTCTATTTCGGTCACTGTGACCTTTGACCTTTTGACCTCAAAATCAATAGGGGTCATCTGCGAGTCATGATCAATCTACCTATGAAGTTTCATGATCCTAGGCGTATGCCGACCGACAGACCGACCGACATGGGCAAAGCAATATACCCCCTCTTCTTCGAAGGGGGGCATAAAAATAAAGATAAAAATCATTTATCAACAATGGGTATAATTAAAATCTCTCACAATGAGGTCTAGTAGCATCAGGGGCTCACGCTGCATGATTCTAAGATTTTATTTGAAAATTCTGATGATAATCTATATTATTTAGGGTAAAACATTATTTTTGTACCCACGAAACTTATTGATCACATGGTTACTAAAGCAAAGATGGCTTCCAAGATCCATGGCTGCCCATAAACCTATAAAATACTGTGTTTGCACGAAATACGCAAACAACATCTAATTTCAACCGTTTTGGTTAGCTTTTTAATTTAAGGAACGTTCAACATATTATTAAAAAAACTACAATAATTTATTGTTTTTTATGAAATTTAGTACGTGAATATTTTATATGAAAACATGATTAAATTCACGTTAAATTGGTACACAAAATGGTTGTTTTTGCGTTGGACATTTTCAAGTATTACCTTAACAGCTTTTTGGATGAAATTAACATGTCAACTGCATATATAAACCATAAAGAGAATAAAATGATATATTATTTTATGTGAATATAATCCATGATTATTATATACAAGAATATAAACATGGATGTGGCAAATGACAATCTGAAGAAACAATGCCTAGTGCATGTAGATAAGACAACAGATCATTTTTAAACTTGTTATGTTCACAGATATATGGGTTTATTTAATCTACTTACTTGAATGCAATATGTTTCCTATAATCACATAGAAAGGAAAGTATACATTACAAGAACAATATAGAAACTTCATAATTAAGTAAAGACTTAAAGTTTGTCTCGCCATTGTGTATTATGCTGTGTTTCAGTTTTAGTAAACAGCATTGACACTTAACCCTCATCCCCTCTCCCCCCCCCAAAAAAAAAACAAACATCTTAAGCAGATTTTTGTGTGTGTAAAAATAACAATCTTTGTTTCAAAAACAATGTGTTTTATTGGATAATTTAAATGACATCTTACAACAGTGTTTTTCATTTGAGGGATTTTAATGCAAAAGCTATGTGCATACAGTTATATGATCTTGTTTTTTTATTTTTATAAACAATACTTGTATGAGTTAGTGTAATTAGCTTCTAATAACATGCAATGTACACGCACTAATCAGTACGAAAATAACCCATATATCCATGAACATAACAAGTTAACAAGAGCACCGCCTTGCGGGTGCAGACCGCTCATTAATTTTTCTTTTTAAAGGTGTAGGGACCTGCCTCAATTTCAATCACAAAGGATGGAGGGGTGGGGCGGAGAGGGGTGTAAAGTGAGGGGGTGTGGTCATTTATTACATTACCTTCCCAAAAATTTTTTTTTGGGGGGGGGGGGGGGATTCTTAGGTGGGATAATTGGACGGTATTTCAAAAATAAAATAATAAAAATAAATATTTGTGTTTTTTAACTATGTTTGAAAAAAACAAGAGATGTGCTTGTCAGAAACACAATGTCCCCATTTTTTACCTTTGACCTTGAAGGATGACCTTGACCTTGAACTTCCACCACTCAAAATGTGCAACTTTATGAGAAAGTCGCTTTGAAATATTATTATTTTGACCTCTGACCTTGAAGGATGACCTTGACCTTGAAGGATGACCTTAATCTTCCACCACTCAAAATGGGCAGCTTCATGATAACGCCGCTTTGAAATTATTTTTTTTTTGACCTTTGACCTTGAAGGATGACCTTGACCCTGAAGAATGACCTTGACCTTGAACTTCCACCACTCAAAATGTGCAGCTTTATGAGAATGCAGCTTTGAATTTTATATATATTTTTTTTTTACCTTGAAGGATGACCTGACCTCGAAGGATGACCTTGACCTTGAACTTCCACCACTCATAATGTGAAGCTTCATGAGAACGCCGCTTTGATTTTTTATTTTTTTTTTAGCTTGAAGGAAGACCTTGACCTTGAACTTCCAACACTCAAAATGTGCAGCTTCATGATAACGCTGCTTTGATTTTTAAATATTCTGTTTGACCTTTGACCTTGAAGGATGACCTTGACCTTGAAGGATCACCTTGACCTTGAACCTACACCACACAAAATTTGCAGCTTCATGAAAACGCCGCTTTGATTTTTGTTGACCTTTGACCTTGAAGGATGACCTTGACCTTGAAGAATGACCTTGAACTTCCACCACTCAAAATGTGCAGCTTCATGATAATGCCGCTTTGAAATTTTTTATTTGTTTTTTTATCTTTGACCTTGAAGGATGACCTTGACCATGAAGGATGACCTTGAACTTCCACCACTCAAAATGTGCAGCTTCATGAGAACGCGGCTTTGAATTTTTTATTTTTTTTATCTTGAATGATGACCTTGACCTTGAACTTCCACCACTCAAAATGTGCAGCTTCATGAGATACACATGCATGCCAAATATCAAGTTGCTATCTTTAATATTAAAAAAGTTATGGCCAATGTTAAAGTTTTTGGACTGACAGACGCCATATATTTGACATTTGACCTTGAAGGATAACCTTCACCTTCACTTTTCACCACTCAAAATGTTCAGCTCCATGAGATACACATGCATGCCAAATATAAAGTTGCTATCCTCAATATTAAAAAAGTTATGGCCAATGTAAAAGTTTTCGGACGGACAGACACCATAAATTTGACATTTGACCTTGAAGGATGACCTTGACCTTTCACCACTCAAAATTTGCAGCTCCATGAGATACACATGCATGCCAAATATCAAGTTGCTATCTTAAAAAGTGAAAAAGTTATGGCCAATGTTAAAGTTTTTTTCGGACTGACAGACAGACTGACTGACATACTGACGGACAGTTCAACATGCTATATGCCACCCTACTGGGGGCATAAAAATTATTTTTTGGGGGTGGGGGGGGGGGGTATAGTGTGAGGGTGTGGTGGTAATTTATAAGATGTTCTTTTTATTTAAAAAAAAATAATGGGGGGGATTGAGGGGGGATTCGGGGGGGGGGGGGATTCAAGGGGGGGGGGAGGCATAAGCGCTCTTGAGTTATCATCCGGAAACCATCTGGTGGACGGACCAACCGACATGAGCAAAACAATATACCCCCTCTTCTTCGAAAGGGGGGGGGGCATAACGAGAAAACTGCCCCCCTCCAAGAGGCCATGTTATTCAACTGACCGGAACCATTTTTTAACTCAACTCTCGTATCAAGGAGGAAAAAAAAAAATTCTGAGCAAGTTTCATGAAAATTGGGCCAAAAATGTGACTTCTACTGTGTTCACATGTTTTCACTATATACATATAGAGAAAAATGCCCCGCCCACTGGCGGCCATGCTTTTTCACCGATCCCGACCATTTTCAAACTCGTCTGAGTAATCAATAAAACCAATGTTTTGACCAACTTTCATGATGATTGGGCAAAAATTGTGCCTGCTAGAGTGTTTACAAGGTATCTCTATAGCCAAATAGGGAAAACTGCCACTATATACATATAGAGAAAAATGCACCGCCCACTGGCGGCCATGTTTTTTCACCGATCTCGACCATTTTCGAACCCGTCTGAGACATCAATTGAACCTATGTTTTTACCAACTTTCATGATGATTGGGCAAAAATTGTGACTTCTAGTGTTTCTTTATAAACAAATAAGGAAAACTGCTCCGCCAACTGGCGGCCATGTTTTTCAACAGATCGGAACCACTTTTCAAATCAACCAAGATATCATTAAGACAAACATTTTGACAAAGTTACATGAAGAATGGGCATGAAATGTGACTTCTACAGTGTTTACAAGGATTTTCTTTTTTTTAACCTAGTGACCTAGTTTTTGACCTGGCACAACCCAGTTTCGAACTCGGCCGAGATTTCATTGGGACAAAGCTTCTGACCAAATTTCATGAAGATGGGATGAGAAATGTGGCCTCTAGAGTGTTTACGAGCAAATGTTAACGGACTGACGGACGACGGACAAAGAACGGTCAGAAAAGCTCACCTGAGCAATCAGGTGAGCTAATAAAAATGCTGTCAAACATACACTTATCAATTTAAATTCTGTTCTTATAATCATATTTATAATGCTTAATGTTTCCCAATTTCATGGTCAATCATGCTTTTTCCCCCAATTTCATGGTTTATCGCGTTAATTTTAGCAATCCGAATGGCATACCAAATATGAATGTTACATCTGAAGCAACATAGAAGTTATGAGCATTTTTCGAAACCTAAATGCAAAGTGTGACGGACAGACACTATATGCCCTCCTTCAGGGGCATAAAAACTATTTCAAGTTTGTATTACAGAGGGTATTAAATCTGTCATAAGATGAAAGAAAAGAAAATTGCCAACAAACACTGCAGGATTGCATCAGCAAAAGATAAACTTCCACCTGTAAAATGTAGAAGTGTACTTCATAGAAAGACCTCAAATTTTTCTAGACATAGGAGAAATAATCCAATAATATTCAATGTTAAGAATATTACTGTTTAATTTTATGCAAGTAATAAAGAGGAATAACACAGATAATTTAAATTAATTAAAGTTACAATTATACTCAAAACCAACAAATATTTTGCCAATAAAATAAAGTACAACCATAACAAAAATCAGTACTCCTTATAATATAGCAAAAATTTCAAAGTTAGATTTGGTACCGTAACATAGATTTAACGAGAAACCAGATGCTCATTTTTTTTTCGGAACAATATATTAAACACATGTTCACGCACCAAGTTAGTGTTCATTTAAATAGATATTGTTACAGGAAATTAAATTGGAATATATTGTGCCTCACATGAACATGTGTGTAATATATTGACCCACAAAAAAAAAAAAAGCATTTTGTATCTTGTTAAATCTATGTAACCAGACCACATCTAGCATTGAAATTTTTGCTATTGCTATAAGGAGCATTGATTTTGTATGTGTTAACTTTATTTCTGAAATATTGTGAGCAATTATTGTTTGTTCTGAGGATTTACGGGTTTTTAAGAAACAGGAATGATTTTTGTTTTCAATGTCCAAAGCTGGTCAGTAGCCTCATTTTAATTTTCCAAGAGGTTTAAGTACCATATTAACAATTTAAAAACATAATTGCAATTTTGTGTAGGGTAGCTACACTCCGGGTTACTGAAGCTCCAAATACATATATACTGTCCAAGACAAGCAAGATGGCTGTAACTTATGTTACTCACCTCAGGCAGATTGTTCTTGAGCCAGACTGGAACTGTGAAGAAACCAATCTTGTTCTCCTTAAACGAAGTGTTGGACTGGCTTCGAAATATGTCTGAAACAGTGTAGGCATGATTGATAATAAAATGAGCCTTGTTATGTGAAAACTGGGCTTAATGCATATGCGTAAAGTGTCATTCCAGATTAGCCTGTGCAGTCCGCACAGGCTGTGCGGTCCGTACAGGCTAATCAGGGACGATACTCTCCGCCTAAACTTGATTTTTGGTAAGGAGGGACTTCCTTGAAACTAAAAATACCATAAAAGCGGAAAGTGTTGTCCCTGATTAGCCTGTGCAGACTGCACAGGCTAATCTGGGATGACACTTTACGCACAAACATTAAGCCCCATTTTCTCAGAACGCGACACAAATGAATTCTCCTGAACAGAGAAACAAAGGACCAAAGAAACAAATCTGATCAAAGAATTTAACAAATGCTCTTCAAGCATAATGCCTTTTGAAAGTGAAACATATGAATCTGGGGTCGTATTCCAGAAGCATCTTAAGTTAAATTTTATTCTTATCCTTAAATTAGGAAATTTTCTGAAGTGTTTCATTTCATATTTCAATAGATTGGCATCAAAATATACATTTAAATAACATCATTATGCCAATGTTATTTTAGGAATTCCAAAAAAACATGTATTTCCTTATTTAGTAAAGAAATACAAAACATTGTAACTTTGAACTTTAGTGAAATTATTTAAGAAATGACTTAAGATGTTTCTAGAATACCACCCCTGAATGAGAAACATTTATGACATACATACACAAACAGGCTAATGTGAGTTATTCAGGTAATAAACTATATAATATTTGTTTACAGTCTGATATATTTCAACAAGAAAGGGCAGTTACCAATTGTTTTAAGAAGTATTAAATATTTGCTACAACTATGCTTTTTTGTGGGAATCTAAATGTTGTTTGACATTTGACTTGTAAATTAAGACTCCATGAGAAGTTGATCTCAATATTTTCAAATACTTTTTAGCTGTTTTTTGGAGAAACATTTACCTGGCAAGCAGGAGGAATGGAAAGTCAGCTGGAAGTATTGCTTGCAACATGTCTTCACCTGCAAAAAGTAACAACCTCACAACCTGCAGGGTTGAGCACAAAACTAGCATATCTTACGTAGAAATATGAAGCCGATATAACAGTTTCACGCTAAACTCTTGACTAAGGAGCAAGTAATACTTATAAAAGCCTGAACAAATAATGAGTGTCATTGGTGTAACCAACACTTAACTGTTGGTTTTTGAGAAAGAAAGTAAGGTTGTTGTTGTTGTCCTTAAATTAATTTTCATTTCATAGTTACAAGATGGTGGTATAGGTTAATCATGTGTATTTTAAACAAGAAATAATTTTATGATAAACTCTTTTATAGGAACTGATCTTTTTAACTTGCAACAGCCTCAGTAGTTTGTTAAGTTTGGTAATCTTCAAATGATAAACAGTCCTTTTTCTGAATGAAAAATTAAAAATTTAAAATTAAGATATTTGTTAAGATAGCAAGGATATTCAAACACATGATATTTTGACATACAACATACATGCCATAATTGTTCAGTCCAATTCCGGGACATTGAGTTAAATTGTCCGGGACTTTTGCCAATTTTCCGGGACATGTATAAAATGTAGTGATATTTATAGACATATGCATTTTTGGTACGTTTTTTTTTGTTTCGCATAATAATTGCAAAAGTTCGAAAGCCTATCCGAAATACACATGATCTATTAACGTCAAATTAAACATTACTTCTTCCGTTACTAGATACAAGCCACGTGTTTTCAGTGTAAGCGTTTTAAACATAGATGGTGACATCACTGCGTTATTGTTATTAAGACCGGTGTGTAACGCGTAGTTGTTGATACGCCTTTATTCATTTATAACATTTATATAATAAAAAATACAACAATACAGTACCGTTAGATCGTCAACTCAAATCAATTCACAATACATACAACCAATCACAATAAAACAAATACAACAAAACAGTACCGGTAGATCGTAAACTTAAAATCCGGACAGTCACACATTAGCGAACATGAACTGCTTTTAATTTTTACTCAGCGATGTTGGACTTCAGATGTGTGAACAACTATCCTTTGCCCTTACGCAGCGGGAAATAATGATGTAGTAGATTAAAGTCAATTAACAACCACATTAAACAATGCCGCCTTTGCAGTTTGACCGCGAACGTGAGACAATCAATATGAAAACAGGACCCCTGTTAATTGATCGATTTTGACACGTAGCGTAGTCTGCCTATTCGGGTAGGCAGTGTCATGGAGACTCTGCAGATATACACAGATTTGAGGTGCAGTTTAGCCTAAGATAAGGTACATGTATATATGGATTTTGTAAATTCGGGGACATTTGACAGATTTACGGGACAGCGGGACAAGTTCTTCATTTCCAGGACTGTCCCAAACAATCCGGGACGTACGGCATGTATGCATACAAACATACCCTTATTACAATTTCCTTCGATTCAACTTTGACATTATGGAACACGGAATACATGTGAAAATTTAAGAATAAATAGGATTTCATGTTTATTGCTTACTGTTCTTGATTTTGGGGCAGTTATTGTGTGTTGCTTAAATTAATAGCATATTGGTTAATTGCTATCTATCAGAAGTAGTTTGTGTATGCTTGTTTTTCAAACTCTTCAATTCATAATTAACAAGCAAATTCGTTGAATTGATATCCCCGCAAATATGCTTCTGGACAAAAAAGTGTTATATTTGACACTCAAAAAAGCATTTTTTCAAGATACAAAGGGCCATTACTCCGTTATTAACAGATAATGTACAATGCCATTTGGCTTGCATCATCCTCTTATCTATATATTTACTGATACCAAGTTTCAATGAAATCCGCCAAAGCCCTTACAAGATATGGCTCCGGACGGACGGAAAGACGGATGGAAAGACGAAAGGACAGACAACGCCAAAACAAAATACCCTCCATCTATGGCGGGGGATAATTTGGTTAAGTATCATAATATGTTTTATGCCTTTACATAGCATAGACATTTAAAATGATGTTACACGTATTACAATTCACCAGTACCTGTGCTTCCACTGTGTTGAACACGATGGTGACGGGAGCCATTTCTGAGAGGGACTGTCGTGTCTGAATGAACTCAGAGGATATCCCAACATTGAACGAGGAAAACACGGGCCTGTGGTCGCTGCTGAGTATGGCATCAGAACAGCCTGCAGAATTTCAATACAAAGTCAATTTTGTTTGTTTAGATGTGTATACTAGTTATGTAATGGCAGTAAGTTACCACTAAAAACTTGTGACCCAACCCAAAGAAATCGTTTGACCTGTTTGAGCCCTTAGTAACTTAGAAACTCATGAATCTTTGATGCCAGTCCTCTGTTTGTCCAACTGAACTAGCAGCCAAGCTACACCATCAGTAATAATAATAGGAATAACATCACTACTGAGGAACTTGCTACATGGTTACATGATTATCAGTAATAGCAATAATAACAAACCTCACACCTAATGCATTGATTACACAATTATCAGTAATCAAAGTAATAACACACCTCACACCTATGGTATTATGTACCTGATTATCAGTCATATAAAAAGCACAGTTAAGGCACTAACTATATGATAATCATTTAGAACAATAATAACACACCCAATGCACTCATTACAATTTTGTCAGTAATTATGCTTATATACCTTTTTCACTAGATTATGCAAAATAGGTGCATACCATATGCTACGTTTTCCACAAAGGTTCCAGGATAGGACTTCCACAGCACACGGTCACAGTAAGATGGAGCATTGATTCGCACCTGTATACAAATGTATTACTTATCAACACCTGTCAACAAATATATAACTTATCAACACAAAGAAACTAAACACAAGGAGACATATATGCTTTGTAAAAAATAGTGTTATCAGCACAAAACCAAATCATATGTGATTGTTGAATTCTGAGATGTGACTTAAACATATATAACTCACTAAAACCCTGGCACTTCTTTGTCAGAGGTGTACCATATACTAGGCCAATAACTGGGGAATACTTGGATTACTGCATTTGAAAACTGTGTCTTGCATATCTATACTCATGGTGATGACACATTTAAATTTCAAATTAATTGCTTGCAAAATTTAGAAGTTTGCTCAAAATAATTTTTTGTAGAAGTCCGAACAACCATCTTATGGACAAGGAGACTCCAATATACTGTCCTCCTTCTGGTATGATACAAGTTTGAACAACCATCTTATGGACAAGGTGACTCCAATATACCGTCCTCCTTCTGGTATGATACAAGTTTGAACAACCATCTTATTGACAAGGTGACTCCAATATACCGTCCTACTTCTGGTATGATACAAGTTTGAACAACCATCTTATTGACAAGGTGACTCCAATATACCGTCCTCCTTCTGGTATGATACAAGCTTGAACAAGAGTGCCAAACTGTCACAGGGTTTTGGACAACTTGATAACTTTACCATGACCCATCTTTAAACTTGATCTACATATCATCTAGACACAGCTTCCAAAAAAAGTTGGTGAAGATCGGATGAAAACTACTTCAATTAGAAAGCCGACACCATGCTAAATGCTTGAAATGCACAAAGTGACCTCATGACCTAGTTTTTGACCTGGCATGACCCATATTTTGAACTTGAACTAGATATCATTTAGGCACAACTTCTGACCAAAGTTGGTGAAGATCGGATGAAAACTACTTCAATTAGAGAGCGGACACCATGCTAAATCCTTGAAATGCACTAAGTGACCCCATGACCTAGTTTTTGACCTGGCATGACCCATATTCAAACTTGACCTAGAAATTGTCTAGATACAACTTCTGACCAAGTTAAGTGAAGATCTGATGAAAACTTTTTGAACAAGCAAATTCGTTGAATTGATATCCCCCGCAAATTATATGCTTCTGGACACAAATGTATTATATTTGACACTCAAAAAAGCATTTTTTCAAGATACAAAGGGCCATTGTTATTAACAGATGATGTACAATGCCATTTTGCATGCATCATCCTCTTATCCATATACATACTCATACCAAGTTTCAATAAAATCCGCCAAAGCACTTCCAAGATATGGCTCCAGACGGACAGACGGAAGAAAGGAAGGACGGACAACGCCAAAACAATATCCCTCAGCCTATTGCTGGGGATATCAAAGTTTCAATGAAATCCGCCAGAGCACTTTCAAGATATGGCTCCGGACGGATGGACAGACGGACAGAAAGACAACGCCAAAACAATATCCCTCCGCCTATGGCGGGGGATAATTAGAGAGCGGACACTGCTGTGGACGCCCCCCGCCCACCGCATAGGGTAAAACTATAATTCATCCCGTTTAGAAAAAACGGGCGAATAAAAATCTGATAAAATGGTCATACATTGATCCCAATGTATGTCAAGTACAACAGACTTACCCCTGTGGTCTTGACTTTTTTCCAGGCATATTTGTTACCAGGAACATTTCTTTCCAGTCGATATGTTGGCAAAAATGTAACTTCTGCTTCCTCTGCAAATGAAATAATACATACAGAATACATGTATTACACTAGTCAATTGTTCCAAGAGTATATATCAGTCGAGTGGCTTGTGTGATGACGTATCACAGGAGAGGCGGAGCCTCGAGTGTCATGCGAAATAGCACAAGCCACTAGAGTGATACAAACTCTTGGAACAATTGATTAGAGTAATATTCCTTTATTTATATACAACAACTAACGAAAACAGTTAACAATTGTATTTTTTTGCTTTAACAAAACTGACAAAACAATGACTAGAACTATATGCCGTAGTTAATTTAAGACGCATATGAATACAGTTTATGTAAATTAACATGCAAACATTTGAACCAGGAAAACACAGGTTTCTGACACGCTAACCTTAATAACATCATTAATTAAATGTTTATAACAATTAAGTTGACAACTTAAATCCAATGTTTATAACAAAAACATTGAAACGATATGCACTTCAACTTCTATTAGTCCATGTTTTTTATCAAAACTTAGTTTAAAGCACACTATTTTATTCTACATTTATGCATGATGAACACACACTCAGAAATACGTTTTGCATTCGTGCGATGTTTTAAACAAATAGTTTGCTGTTAAAAAACACCACTTCTGACATGTCCTTTAATTCCAAAGAGTTTAAAAAAACCTATTGTGTTTCATCACAGAAATGACGTCACACGATGTTCTACGTAATATATTTCGTAATATAAAATATGGGTTCTCCTACTTTTGGTGCGCGTTATGTGACGTCATTAAATGGGTTGAAGAAAGTAGTATGGCTATAGTATGGTAATACGGAATCGGAAAACAGCGAGTAGCATAATACGGGATTTATTTCAACAATTGATAAAACATGTATTTTGTTAAAAGCATTAAACAGGTATATAATAAAACATGATATTAGGACATGAACACAGGCCTAGCTATCATCACTTTTTTTCTTAATAACCCTACCCACACCCCAACACCTGAACTTCCTTCACCCAAGCTTGGATGTTCCTTAACACATTGAGAAAGGGATACGTTATTGTATTTGGAAATCATTGGATTCTCCATTTTTACTGGCAAATCCATACAAAATCAACCATCCCTGTCCTGAAAATTTATTATAAAGGTTAAACAGTGTACTGTATGTGCTTACGGAAGCCGCTGAAAGCGGTCTTATGTTTCTGCTGTTTCCTCAGCTGGTCTCTCTCCATAAGGAACCCTATATCCTTCTCATGGACCTTGCGCAGGATCATCTGCATACACAAACATACATGGAGAATACAAGCTTTGTGTAAAACACAAGAGAGGCATAGAAAACCTGACCAACAAGCCTAGGCAAGTGTTTCACACTTTCATCCTACCTACTTTAACATGCTAAGACACTTATCACTTAAACACTTATCATAAAAACACATACATGTATCACTAAAACACTTATCACTTAAACATGTATCACTAAAACCCTTATCTAGCATTTTATTTTTCAATTTATTTTCCTTTTATTTGCATCTTTGATATAAAAAACACACACAACAGCTTGCAGAAAAAAAACACACGAAAAAAATCATGAAACTTCTTGAAGATAATGAGTTCATAATATATGTCATGACAGCTATGGCCCTGCATACTGAAATAAGCCAAGTTTATACAAATAGATACATGGAAGGATGGAACGGAGGGAGGAGGGACGACGATGAATGATAATATCATATGTTGCAGAAGTCAGAGAGGGAGTGTTTTCCTTACACATGTTTAAGAGGGTCCTGATTTTGACAGACAAATACCGCAACCCAAAATATTGTCAGAATGAGAAACATTACACAATCAGAGGGCAGGGGCGTAGCTAGCATTTTTGGAGCTGTAGGCTCGGATATGACACATAAAAACGGAGGGTCCGGGGGTCATCCCCCTGAAATGTTTTAAATCCTATAACCCCTGTGGTGGGCTTTCAAGCATATCTAGACAAATAATAAGATATGAAAATTTAAGACTTTGGCCTGTTTTTCTTTGATAATTTACTGTTTTTTGGAAGCGAGTTAGAATCTATACACATAGAAAGAAGTAGAGTTGATAATTGGAAGATATGTCCTTTAAACACGACCACAATTCATTGTTTGAGGATTATGTCAATATGAAATGCAGATTTCTAACACCTCACCCTCCCCAGGGTCAACATTTAATACCTTTTTCGAAGTTGATTTGTTTTATTTTTTTCATGTTTCAAACAAAGTTGTAGGCCCGGGCCTGCTGTGCCTAATAGCAGCTTTGCCCCTGGAGAGTGTAAATGCTTAATAACAAATGCGTTTGATACAAATAGAACAACATTAAAATTCATTTTTCCCAATTGCAAGGCTTAACAATTCAAAGCTCACACTTTGATACCAATAGGTATAAGACCCTTTTCCAAAGCATAAACAACTCATGCCCTCACCTTTATATCCTCCTCGATTCTATAGTTGAGATCACCCAGCCAGAACACGTGTTGGAACTGACTTGTGATGTCGAACAGTGACAGGTGCTTCTGACCCAGATTCAAGGTCAGGTTCTTCACAATGTCACGGAAATTCTGGTTCCTCCTGAAATTTTGGTTTTGTTTCAAAACATTTGTCTGCATGCTGAACAGAAAATTTGAACTTCAAAAGTAAGACCGGTCATATGACAGTGCATGTTCCAAGAAAAATAACTGCAATTTCACAAAAACCTGAAGTGAACCCTCAGTTTATGTCTACGAACATTTCATTATTGTTTCATACTTATTGCACTGAACACTAATGAGTAATTTTCAGCATAAATTTCAGAGCAACCACTGCCGCCAACAAACTTAGACCTACGTTTGTAAGATTGCAAAAGTAACAATATTTATTACACTCAATAAAATTTCTAATGCAACATTTACACTGTTTATTACACTAAATAAACTTTCCAATGCAAAAGTTACATTTCTTATTGCACTCAATAAAACTACTAATGCACCAGTTACATTTTTTGTCTAGATTAATTATTAACTGATTTCTTCACAATTTGGCATACACAGGCTGTCAAGTGACCTTTTTTCAAAAAGTTGGAAAAAATAGGAACTACTTTTGCAAGAAAAGTAGGAAAAAAGTAGGAAAAAGTAGGAACTTTTCCCTCAAAAGTAGGAATACATAATACTTATTTTTTAGACACAGGTCCAGGAAACATAGCTTGAAACAGAGCAGGAAAGCCATCACATGTTCTGTATGGATACCCACTTGAAGCTACCTAAAGGGCCCAGAAGATTTCAGCCTTTTGTACCTGTTCCTTGTGTGATGGATGTACTTGCATACAGATAGATTTTTCCTTACAACCCTGAGAGCTGCTTGGCTTTTGGATACTTCCAATCAAACGCTTTTGTGAATTATCATGCATGTATTTCATGTTTTCCTTGTGTTTTTATCCATCTGCATGACTTATAAGTTGATTAGCACCAGAATTACTACAAGATGGACTTCATTCAGACAGTACAATATCTTGCAAACTAATTGCCGGTATCTCTCTTGCACCATGATCCCAGTGTTTTTCCACTGTTGTCCAACTTCTCCATCCATGAAGGGTTAAACTTTGTTTTCCCACTAGGAATTTTAGCACTTATAGTGTATCTATGATAATTAAGTTTCAAGCAAAGCTACCCTGATAAAGAAGTATACATGTAATTAGATGCTGTTCATTTTGGTGTATCATCAAATAAGTGGTTAGAGGTCTTCTGTGTATCTATATAAAAATTGGTAATTATATTGTGCATGTTATATCCTTAAGCAGAAGACCAAATTTATTTAGTGATACACCAACTTGTTTTACAAGATTAATACTAGTATATAAAGCAGTGTAAATGCTCTGCTACAGCTACATTGTGAAACCTTTAAATTTACAATAGGGTGCAGTTATAATGACTTAAGTTACATTCAAAATGACTGGTCATTGCAGAGCAGATTATGCAACTGGAGATAGGACCTTATCACCTTACATCTTTTATGACAGCATTGATTGGGCAATGAAACAGTTGCACTGCATTGTTTATTCCAGTTTCAAATAATGGCTTTTACATTATTGATGACTTTGCGGGAGTGTAATAATGCCGTTTTATAATTTTAATACTTCGCTTTAACACCTTGAAGTTACCTCACTAGCTATGGCATCATTAGACAAGAATTGTGTTTGTCCGAAACACAATGCCCGTGTGTGTGTTTCAGAGTTTATTTACAGGTCCTACTGGCCTCTTCACAAGGTTACGGTAGCCCGACCTGAACACAATGCCCACTATTGCGCAGCTTTGAAATAAAATTTCAATATATCATTTGGCAGGTTTAGAAATTATCTCCCTTTTAAAGCTTATTACTTCCCTTGGATTGTATTTTTTTACTTTTGACCTTGAAGGATGACCTTCACCTTTCACCACTCAAAATGTGCAGCTTCATGAGATACACATGCATGCCAAATATCAAGTTGCTATCTTCAATATTGCAAAAGTTATGGCCCATATTAAAGTTTTCGGACGGACACACACACACAGACAGACAGACAAACTGACAGTACAACTGCAATATGCCACCCTACCGGGGGCATAAAAATGTATCAAGGCATTAAAGCTCTGTGCATTTATCTTTAATTACTAAACATGATGTACCTATGATATCAATAGAACATCATATCCGTTGTCATGTAATACAGAATTTATTACATTATATTTGTAAATGATGAAAACTCGGCAAAGCATCAGTTTGATCTTTTTTCCAATAACTTGTTTAATAAATTCCATATTACATAACCACTCATACAATACATGTATCTCTATAACTCTAAATTCCAAACAGCAATATCATGTATACATGCATAAGGTTTGGTCAAATTGTTGTCAATGGAAACAAAATAAAACTGGAATAAACAATGGGTTCCCTCAGCTCTTGCATCACTGGGAACTGTGTAAGGTAGTGAAGTCTGCAGTGTACAAATGCTAAGGAAGTAACCAAGGCACTATCGTTACTTCAAAAAAAAACTTGTCAATAATTTTAAAAGTTACATAAGAAATAAATATTTATGCTCCTGAAGAGGTGCTAGCAGACAGTCAGCATGGGTTGTCAGGTCTCATCTAGATGAATGCACATTAACAGGGATACAGTCATGCCATAGATTCATTCATCCTGCAAGTTTACTAAATAAACTCTTTAAATAAAAATATTCTCCATTGAAAATGAAAAAGTAGGAATAGTAGGAAGATTTGGTAAAAAAATAGGAAAAAGTAGGATCCTGATGAAAAAGAAGGATATAGTAGGAAAAAGTAGGAAAAAGTATGACCGCTTGACAGCCTGCATACATTTAAAACTTAGCATTCAAAAAACTCTTCTAGAAACTTAATTCATCCATGAAGAATCATTTAAGTGTATATTTGATATGGGGTTGTTCTTAAACAACACTAGACCTTAGCTTTAATAATTTGAAAAGTGTCTGTGTTTACAATATGATTAGGGACAGAACATTGATACATAAAATGGGCAGTTTTTTACTCTTAAATATCTTTTTACTATTTAGTTATACTAACAGGCAAAATCTTAACAAATTCATATCGCATTATTGAAGGATGATGCATTTTGTCAACCATAAAAAATACTGTTGCATGACAGGTTTACCTTATCATGCAATATGTATATAATGCCAGTCCGATTACTATTCTGGTAAAATGTATATAATAAAGAAACACAATCATTATTTTGTCAACATTTAATATGAATTTTAAAGGTACAATTTAAAAGGCAGAATACATCTAACAAAATATCCCACAATTAAACATCATGATTCCCATACCTGTTACACCGCTCGTCTCCAGATGTCAAATGAGTATTGATGAAACAGAACGAAGTACCGTTGAAGTAGAAGGAAATTGCCACCGCCCCTTTGTTGCCTAGAAACGACATATACAATGAATTACAGAATGGTGACATTAATGTTGCCATTCTTGAAGAAATTGTATTAACATTAATATAACACTCTTAACTCAGTATTTATGTATAAATAATGAGCATGAACTGATTCCTACAGATCTATATTTATACTTGATTTTATTCATATACATGTACCACAAGTTACATAATACAGTTAATACCTTTACAGTATTGTACTTTTTTTCAAATTTCCACAGTGGATTGAATTTTATTTAAGCACCAAAACCAAGTTGATTTTTTTTTAAATGGAATAATGCATCCTAGCCATTTGTTACATACAGATTAGCTATGCACAACTGTACACGCGTTATTATGAAAAACATTATCATATGTAATATACTCCATCCACTTGAAGCTGTCCACAATACTTTCATATGTATTGATTGTATGAAATATAAAACACGTACCTAAAAGCGTTTGCAAATAAAATACTTACAGTATTGATGGTTGCATTGATGATATGCTACATAAAACTCGTACCTAAAGCATTTGCAATTAAAATACTTACAGTATTGATGGTTGCATTGATGATATGCTACATAAAACTCATACCTAAAGAATTTGCAATTAAAATACTTACAGTATTGATGGTTGCATTGATGATATGCTACATAAAACTCGTACCTAAAGCATTTGCAATGCCAGTCCTCACAGAGCTGCGCTGCACCCTTGTGATGTGTGCCTTGTGTTCAGGCTTACACAGGATGGCAAGACGTATGCCCCACAGAGAGCAGACTTCCACCAGCTCCATGTCCACCAGGACACATGCTGAAACAAGAGAGTGATGAATTCAACCCTTTCCAAGGACACATGCTGAAACATAAGAGTGATGAATTCAACCCTTTCCAAGGACACACACTGAAACAAGAGTGAGGAATTCAACCCTTTCCAAGGACACACACTGAAACAAGAGGGAGGAATTTAACTCTTTTCAAGGACACATGCTGGAACAAGAGTGAGGAATTGACACATGCTGAAACAAGAGTGAGAAATTCAACCCTTTCCAAGGACACACACTGAAACAAGAGGGAGGAATTAAACCCTTTCCAAGGACACACACTGAAACAAGAGGGAAGAATTCAACCCTTTCCAAGGACACATGCTGGAACAAGAGTGAGGAATTGACACATGCTGAAACAAGAGTGAAAAATTCAACCCTTTACCACCATGTCCACAAGGACACATGCTGAAACAAGAGTAAGGAATTCACACATGCTGAAACAAGAGGGAGGAATTCAGCCCTTTCCTAGGACACACACTGAAACAAGAGGGAGGAATTCAACCCTTTCCAAGGACACACACTGAAACAAGAGGGAGGAATTTAACCCTTTTCAAGGACACATGCTGGAACAAGAGTGAGGAATTGACACATGCTGAAACAAGAGTGAGAAATTCAACCCTTTCCAAGGACACACACTGAAACAAGAGGGAGAAATTAAACCCTTTCCAAGAACACACACTGAAACAAGAGGGAAGAATTCAACCCTTTCCAAGGACACATGCTGGAACAAGAGTGAGGAATTGACACATGCTGAAACAAGAGTGAAAAATTCAACCCTTTACCACCATGTCCACAAGGACACATGCTGAAACAAGAGTGAGGAATTCACACATGCTGAAACAAGAGGGAGGAATTCAACCCTTTCCTAGGACAAATGCTGGAACAAGAGTGAGGAATTGACACATGCTGAAACAAGAGTGAGAAATTCAACGCTTTAGATGGTGGAGCCGGTAGGGGACATATATTGCTTGGCAATAGTCTTGTTTTATTTATTAGCTTAAAGATCCCATCAGTATACAATTACAAGAACTGTAATCTTTTGGTGTATGTCAATGTGTAAATCACCATTAACTAAAAAAACTTTTTGTTAATTATGCAAACATTTTCCACAAGTTCAAGTGCTTATCTGGAGCAGCTGACACACACCTGAAAACAATCTACTGAAACTTCAAGTGTTCACGCTAAATTAAATTAATGTCTGCGTCTTTAATGTATGTCCAGAGATCTGTTTCAGGATGTCTCTTTCACACAGATGACTCAAGAAAGTCTGTCCCAATAATCGATATATTCAGTAGCATCCCCTAGACATTTGAGGGCCTTTGTATGGTAACATTTGGAACAAGAAAATTTGTTGTATTGATATTCCCATCCATAAATAAATTGATATCCCCAACCATAAATAAATTTTAAGAAAGACAGACAGACGGACTGAAGGACAGACTGACAGATAAACAACTCAAATAAAATGTTCCTCCACCTTTGGCAGGGGATAAAAAAAGAAATAGACCCCACAGTTCCCTACCTTTGAGTCCTGCCTTCAGCTGACTGACCCAGTCCTTCTCCGTGGTGCTGGACTCCTGTGTGCCCACGACGTACACATCATGGGGGATAACTCCCAGCACCCGGTCCCGCGAGGCACCCGACCCCGTGCACTTTAGCCACGTGCTGAGACTCTGATTGATGGACGCATCACCTGGGGAAATATACATAGAGAATAACAGGTGGGGAAATATACATATAGAATAACAGGTGGGGAAATATACATACAGAATAACAGGTGGGGAAATATACATAGAGAATAACAGGTGGGGAAATATACATAGAGAATATTAGGTGGGGAAATATACATAGAGAATAACAGGTGGGGGAAATATACATAGAGAATAACAGGTGGGGAAATATACATAGAGAATAACAGGGGAAATATACAAAGAGAATAACAGGTTTTGCCTAAGGGTTTTGTAATATATCAGGTATGGAATAAAATAACTGGCGAGGCTTGCCAAGATGTCATTTGATTTGTGCCGAGCATGCTATATTACAAAAAGATTAGGCAAAAACCTGATTTTCTGTTAGTCATACCTCTACGACCCAATTTTAAAAGAAATAAGTAAACAAATTATTACAACACTTCAATTTTAGTGGAAATGAATATGATTTTCAACTTTTGACTTGACTATAATGATGTGATGAGCACTTGACCTAAATATGTGTAAAATATTTGTTTTCTGTTTCTTTTTGTGTCCAAAATTTTTATCATCTTGGTATCAAACAGTTTTTTTTATTTTACTGAAAATATGATTGCTTTATGGTTGTTTTCATTTAATATTTCTTAACATAAACTGATATTACTATTTCCTGTTGAACTGAAAAACATCCTACATTCATACCCATGTCCCAACAAACAGACATACCCATGTTCCATGTCCCAACAAACAGACATACCCATGTTCCATGTCCCAACAAACAGACATACCCATGTTCCAAGTCCCAACAAACAGACATACTCATGTTCCATGTCCCAACAAACAGACATACCCATGTCCCAACAAAAAGACATACCCATGTTCCAAGTCCCAACAAACAGACATACTCATGTTCCATGTCCCAACAAACAGACATACCCATGTCCCAACAAACAGACATACCCATGTTCCATGTCCCAACAAACAGACATACCCATGTTCCATGTCCCAACAAACAGAGATATCTGATCGATCTCAGCCTCGGTTGAGTGCATGTTCTTCATCTGTCGTATCTGCAGACAGAAGTTCTCTCGAGCATGAGGGTCTGCAAACGAGTACGTCTGCTTCTTCTTGCCGTCTAGTATCAAGTCCAAGTTGCACTTGTGCTTCGTGCTCTTAATCAGGTGCAAAACTGAAACATACAAAAGGAGTCACCACCCTTTACCACTTAGATATGAACTTTCACATGTTTAAAGTCCCTTAAACAATCAAATTGAATTAAAATATCTTCCTAACAAGGTTCAAGTGTTAGAGGCTTCATTTCCAACTCTTAAGATACTGATGAGCAGCAGACACCATAAAACCTGAACAGACTTCAAGACACTCGCAGGATTTTGTGGTTTTATGTTAATTGCTTAAAGCCATTTTACTTTGCTTCTCAGAGGAAAAGAGGTAGGCATTTTAGATACAAATGTGTGAATACATTAGAATTTGAAATATCTAGGACACTGCAATTCATAGCTGCTTCCATATAGGACATAATTATATCCTATTATATAAATATATTGTTCTAATACTTTCAATAGATATAATGCTTCCTCATTTCATGGTCTATAATGTTATCAGAATATAATTAACTAGAAGCAACAACCTATTGAAATCCAGATTACTTCTGTTACAGAAGGTCCTTTAATAAACAACCAGCAGAAATCCAGCTTACTTCTGTTACAAAAGGAGCTAGCAAAAAAGAACCAACAGAAATCAAGCTTACTTCTGTTAAAAGAGGAGCTAAAAACAAGAGCTGTGTTTGTGAAACACAATGCCCACAACTGCGCTTTGAAGTCACACTGCAGCTATTTTAGAAATAACAAGCAAATTCGTTAAATTGATATCCCCCGCCATTATACTTCTGGACACAAAAGTTTTCTGGATGGATGGACAACACCAACCTGCATCATCCTCTTATCCATATATTTACTTATACCAAGTTTCAATGAAATCCATCAAAGCACTTCCTAGATATGGCTCCGGACACACAAAAACAGCATTTTTTCAAGATACAAAGGGTCATAACTCTGTTATTATCGGATGGTGTGCAATGCCATTTGGCGTGCATCATCCTCTTATCCATATATATACTCATACCAAGTTTCAAGTAAATCCCCCAAGATATGCTGGATGGACGGGCAGAAGGACGGAATTACATACAATGAATGACAAACAGACAGACAGACTGACAGACAGGCCAAAAACAATATGCCCCCGATCTTTCGATCTGGGGGCATAAAAACATCCAATACAAATCAAGCTTTGTTTCTGTTACAAGAGGAGCTAGAAAAAAAACACCAATTACAATCCAGCTTACTTCTGTCATGATCGAAGGAGCTATGCTCCAGGTTCTCTTTGCCAGCCAACTTTAGAACGGAGTACTTGCCAGTTTGCAGGTCTACATTCAAAGTTATCTTCGACATTGCTTTACCCCCATGCTTGATCTTTTTAACCTGTGAAAAAAAATCAACATCATACAATTTAGGAAAGCTTGAGGATATCATGGTGACGGATTGCAGCATATCAGTAAATATTAGAGATGGCAACAATTATTTGAATTTTTTTATAAACTGATAATAAAAATTATTTGAATATCTGTTCGTCCCACAAACAGTAAGGAAATATCTCTAATACAGTAAGGATGTTAGGAACAAACAGTAAGGAAATATCCCTAATACAGTAAGGATGTTAGGAACAAAAAGTAAGGAAATATCCCTAATACAGTAAGGATGTTAGGAACAAACAGTAAGGAAATATCCCTAATACAGTAAGGATGCTAGGAACAAACAGTAAGGAAATATCCCTAATACAGTAAGGATGTTAGGAACAAACAGTAAGGAAATATCCCTAATACAGTAAGGATGTTAGGAACAAACAGTAAGGAAATATCCCTAATACAGTAAGGATGTAAGGAACAAACAGTAAAGATATCACCCATAAGCACCAAGCTCTTTTGATCATTAAAATAGGTACACATTTATAAAATTTACATAGGTACACATTCAGTTAAGTTAAAAAAAAATTAAGTGTCCAGTTCATGAAACATCATGTTCATTTAATTGACCTGAAGCAATGTTAAGATTTTTTATTTCAGAATAAAAAGGAAATCAAAATACATGTGTCAACACTTCAAAAGCTTTGTTAAACATTTCTCAAGTCATGTACCCATCTGCACACAGTTGCACAAACACATACCTCAAACTTGCTCTGTGGAATGTAAGGTCGGTACTTGGACTTGAGGAAAGGACCGGCCACTATGCCCCCGACAAATTCCTTGTCTGAGACATGACAGTCCAGGAACTCGTACTCCGAGGGAATTGTGGTCAGTTGAATGGTTTCCTGGGCCTGAATCAAACACAACAGTACATCAGGGACCAGAGTACAGAAACATATATGACCCCTGCTCTGGAAAGATGGGGCTTAATACACGAGGGTAAAGTATATACATGTATGTCAGAGATTAGCCTGTGTAGTTGGAACAAGCGATTCAGTGGCAATACTCTTCTTAGTAAAAATCTAGTTTAAGCAAAAAGTTGTCTTATCTGGAACAATACTTTATGCAAAAAAATTCAACCTAGTTTCTCAGAACAGGGCCTATATGAAGCAAAATCTTATCCTGTGGCAAGTTAATATTTACCTTCTAAGTCTGAAACAAACAAAGCAAATAATCTACTTTATCACTCAAAAATAACATTTCAGAATTAATGTAATAATACAGAATTTCAGATATTAAGATTATCTGACATATATATTTCATTTAAGTCGTAATGTGTCCCTGAGCAACTTTGTTAAGAAAAGCTTTGTAAAAACTGACTCGCTTTTAATCAATATATCTGAGCCTTGTTCTTGGACAACGGGGCTTCATGTGTGAAAACTGTCATCCCAGATTAGCCTGTGCACTGTAGACAGGCTAATCAGGAACAAAAAAATTCAGCTTTCATGGTGTTTTTGTTACAAGGAGCTCTCTTCTTTAAAAAAAACACAACAGTTAAGACTTTGATCAGCCCGTGCAGGCTAATCAGGGACGACCCTCAACACTCATGCATTAAGCCCAATTTTCACAGAAAGCGGCCACCAGTGTCCGTACCTCTGTCTGGATGTTCAGCACCTTGGTCCTAACACGCGACATCTGTTCCAGCAGAGAGGGCAGGCCAGAACCAGTCAACTGAAATAACACATCAGAGGAACCAGTCAACTGAAAATCCTACATGAGATTAATCAGCCAACTGAATGTCATGTTTACCAGGCAAACTAGAGCTTTGTCACAAACGTGACCAATACCCCCACATGCCGCATTGACACAGAATATTTTGCATGTTGTCTTCACAAAAAACAGCAGACACCATGCTCAATGTTTAAACACACTAAGTGACCCGTGACCTAATTTTTTACCCGGCATGACCCATATTCGAACTTGACCTAGACATCATCTAGATACAACATCTGACCAAGTTTGGTGAAGATCAGATGACAACAACTTGAAATAGAGAGCGCAGACACTTAAAACAGACCGACCGACCGACCACCAGACCGACAGACAGACAAGCTCACTCCTCTATACCCCCCACCTAAACTTCATTTGTGGGGTAATAATGAAACTGAATATGGCATTAATCTGTCAACTAAAATAGATCACAAACAAGTCCACTGAAACTCTATATGAACTGAAATATAATATGTTATTAATCAGCCAACTGAAATATCATATGAAGAGAACCAATCAATTGAAATATCATATGATGAGAACCAGTCAACTGAAATATCAAATGATGAGAACCAGTCAACTGAAATATCATATGATGAGAACCAGTCAACTGAAATATCATATGACGAGAACCAGTCAACTGAAATTCCATATGACCAGTCATCTTAAATATTATATTTTGCGAACCAATTAAATAACAAGGGCTGTTTGTAAATACATGCATGCCCCCCATATGGGCTGTCCGTTGTAGTGGCAGCCATTGTGTGAATACGATTTTTGTCACTGTGACCTTGACCTTTGACCTAGTGACCTGAAAATCAATAGGGGTCATCTGCGAGTCATGATCAATGTACCTATGAAGTGTCATGATCCTAGGCAAAAGCGTTCTTGAGTTATCATCCGAAAATCATTTTATTATTTCGGGTCACCGTGACCTTGACCTTTGACCTTGTGACCTCAAAATCAATAGGGGTCATCTGCAAGTCATGATCAATCTACCTATGAAGTTTCATGATCCTAGGCGTATGCGTTCTTGAGTTATCATCCGAAAACCATTTTACTATTTCGGGTCACCGTGACCTTGACCTTTGACCTAGTGACCTCAAAATCAATAGGGGTCATCTGCGAGTCATGATCAATCTACCCATGAAGTTTCATGATCCTAGGCGTATGCGTTCTTGAGTTATCATCCGAAAACCATTTTACAATTTCGGGTCACCGTGACCTTGACCTTTGACCTAGTGACCTCAAAATTATTAGGGGTCATCTGCGAGTCATGATCAATGTACCTATGAAGTTTCATGATCCTAGGCCCAAGCGTTCTTGAGTTATCGTCTGACAACCACCTGGTGGACGGACCGACAGACCGACATGAGCAAAGCAATATACCCCCTCTTCTTCGAAGGGGGGGATAAAAATAGTAAAAAGGAAAAGTCATTAAAAATATCATATTACACCCAAATGTTCTCTAAACTATGGCGTGAAAGAAAATATTAACGGAAATGTACATTACAGTAACCAGTCAACTAAGTATCACATGAAGGGACACCTAAAATACCACATGTCAAGAAGCAGTTTTCTAAATATCTTGTCATAAGTTTTGTGACACAAAAATCCAAATACTCAGACATAAACAACATAAAAAATAAGTATAATTTTCCAACTATCAAGACTATTGCCAAGCAATATATGTCCCCTACCGGCTCCACCATTGCCAGATTTTTTTTTATTTGTTGCCAAAGTAACCAGAATTTTTGACGAAGGAACAAAATGAAATGACGTGCATAATGTCCTTATTGCCATCTATCCATGTTTCAAGTTTCATGAAAAAATATTAAGAACTTTAAAAGCTATCTAGCAGGATCCAGAAAAGTGTGACAGACTCACTGACTGACAGACTAACGGACACACAGAGCGCATACCATAAGTCCCCTCTGGTGAAACCGGTAGGGGTCAATAAATATTTATGTCCTACCTTGCACTTAAATTTCATTTACCCTAGGTCTAAATTATAATTCTAATTTCAATTTTACATCAAACAAACACAGTTATTGATAGACAAAGAAAAATAATTTTATATAACAAATTATTAGAAAAAGAAGCTTCCTTAAATGTACAATACAGTTCTTCAAATACATGCCAACACTCGGCTGGTTTTTCCCAAACATCAGTACAAAAAGTAATTTTGTAATTTGTAATCACCCAAATATGTCTCCATGTGGTAAACATTTCTCTGACTGTATGACTGCACTCGTACCTTTTGTTTGGAATCCAGTGTTGAGTGTTTTCTGTCCCCAACCCTCAACAGCTCATGAAGAGTGTCAATGTTCCTCATGAACTTGTCCAGTTCTCTAAAAAATAAGGAAAGAATTATGCTACATTTTTATGTCTGAGTCCTGGGTAGAACCAGTACATATTTTGAGTCTGGGTCCTGGGTAGAACCATGCAGTACATATTTTGAGACTGGGTTCTGGGTAGAACCATGCAGTACATATTTTGAGTCTGGGTCCTGGGTAGAACCATTACATATTAGATATATACAACATTCTCAAGGGTGACACCTAATCTCAAAACCACTTTCATGTGTTTGTCTTTAACTGGAACATCCTGGTAAACACTGGCTGTCATATTTAACAAACTGACTAATACGTTATTGAGCCTTGTTCTGGGAAGTAGGGTTTAATGCATTTGCATAAATTGTCTTCCAAGATAAGCCTGAGAAGTCTAATAAAGGACGACACTTTCTGCTTTAATGGCACTTTTCCTACAAAGGAAGTCTCTTATGGACAAAAATCCAGTTAAGGCGGGAAATGACATGCCTAATTTGCCAAAGAACTGCACAGGTTAATATGAAATGACACTACGCACATGAATTAAGACCCATCTTCCCAGAAAGCAGGTCAATTGTTTTTTCACATGAAACAGAATATTGTAGAAAACCAAGTATAAATAAAGAACACAATTTATACATGTTATGTATGCTAACGAAATTAATGACTATCAGAACAGTTATAACAAGCTATAATAACATAAAGTAAAGCTGGTTTTTTGTCATAATTAAAGACTGCAGTAAATCAAAGAAGCAAAGTTTTTGTTCTTGGAATGGTATTTATTTATATTATATAATACATTATATGGACTTAATTCTTAAGTGAATATTAAAAAATAATAGGCCACTGGGCTTAATGCATGTGTGTTAAGTGTCATCCCAAATTAGCCTTAGCAGTCTGCGCAGGCTCATGCAGTCTGCGCAGGCTCATGCAGTCTGCGCAGGCTCATGCAGTCTGCGCAGGCTCATGCAGTCTGCACAGGCTCATGCAGTCTGCAAAGGCTCACCAGGGTCATAACTTTCCGCTTTTATGTTCAAAGGAAGTCTCTTCTTAGCCAAAATCCAGTCTATGCAGTAAGGCAGTCCCTAGGACTTAACATTACACCCAAAAACACAGCTCATTTCATAGCTCAGTGACTACAGGCTCTACTGGGTTACCTCCTGAGTCCATCAGCAGTGGACTCGAGTAGCTTTGTGAACTCGTGCAGTTCTGAGTCCCCGGCATTCAGAGAGGCAGAGTCCTTTGACACACCATGGTCTATGTAGTCCTTCAAGGCCTGCTTGAACTTGGCTTCACATCTGAAAGGTCAACAATGTCGGGTCAAAGTGCAATCATGCAATAAATTAACATTTAAAGGCTCAAGTTTTAAAAGACACAGACTTATTCAATGATCATTTTTAGTGTGGAATATAAATCCTTAATAAGTCTCAAATAACAATTTGTTGCAGTTTTACCATTCAAATTTCTGCTTATGCTGCTCTTTTTTAGATATTGTTTGGCCATATGTAAATGAGTTTTGTACCATGTGTCATTATTAGATTTTTCATAAAGAATTATTACGGGGAAAGCAATACAATGCATACATTTCCAACTACAAGAAAGTAACAGCTCAATATCAATATGCTACTATAAATACAAAAATACAAATACTTTTTTCATCACCATATATGGGTATTTCAGAGTTAAATTGAGCCACAATTTGGGAAAAAGGACTTTATGCAAGTGCTTTAGGGCTTGTCCCAAATAAGCCTGTGCAGTAAACTCAGGATAATCAGGGGCAATAATTTTCGCCTACACTGGATTTTTGTGTTAAAAACAGACATCCGTTAATCGCAAAACCCCATAAAAGCAGAAAGTGTCGTCCTTGATTTGCTTGTGCAGACAGCACAGGCTAATCTGGAACGTCACTTCACGCACATGCATTAAGCCCAGTTTTCACAGAATGAGGCTCAATTGTAAATCTTGTACACACAATTTAACCCTTTCAGTGCGGGAACCGAATTTTGAAGGCCTTTGCAAACAGTTTGGATCCAGATGAGACGCCACAGAACGTGGCATCTCATCAGGATCCAAACTGTTTGCTATTCTGATAGTATTCTTTGAAAAAAATCGAAGAAAATGCTAATTTTAGAAATTCAGCAGACAACATTTTAGCAGAAGACAAATTTCCCAGCATGCAAAGGGTAAATACAGACAAAAGATGTACATACCTACAACAAAAGTTTTATAATATATGTAAGCAAATTTGTTGCTATAGTGCTAGCAATATTAAATCGTATGAATTGTAAAATGAATGTATGTTTCATAACTTCATGTATGCTGTACTCAAATAGCTGCACTTAAATATTCTGTAAATAACATGCTTGCATGTATGCATGTTGTATCTTATGGAAAGAATAGTTTATGTTCCCCTCCAATACATGTTCTTAAAATACTATGTTTAATAAATGCTTGTATGTATGTGTGCATGTCTGTAATATCTTACGAAGAAAATAAAAAACTTGTTAGTTTTTTTTTTTATCTTGTACACACTGTGACAGATCAAGTTGTGTGAATCTTTTCTGGAGATCTAGTTTGTCATGGTCCGCATGACCGTTGGATTTGCGCTCTTTCTGGCCAGGAGGTGGACTTCTGAGAGGGGGCATCTCAACAAAGTCTTCGTCTTCATCCTCCTCATCTTCCTCGTCATCCTCATCATCTGAAATATTGTGTTCATTTTAGCAACATTTTGGAAAAACTGGGCTTAATGCGTGAGGATAAAGAAAAGTCCTAAACAAGCTTTTGCAGTAAGTTTATCAAGGACAAAACTTTCCACTTTATGCCATTTTTTCTAAAAAGTAAGTATTTTCTGAACGAAAATCCAGTCTATAATATATAAGGCAGACTAATCAGGTTAATCTGGGACAAAACTTTATTCATATGCATCAGACCCAGTTTTACCATAACGCAGCTCATTTTGAAAACCACGACCACACAGCTTATCATGGGTGCCAAAAGGTACAAAATCTTATATTTAATCCTTTACCACTTAGATAAGCATTTTGACATATTTGTTGTCCAAAAATCCAATAATATTAAAGTCCTTTATTACAAGACTCAAGTTTACAAGGCTTCATTTCCAACCCTAACATACTGATGAGCAGCAAACAGCATAATACCTGAACAGACTGCAAATTACTCGCAGGTTTTATGCTGGTTGCATAAAGCTTTTTCTCTTTGCTTCTTAGCAGTAAAGGGATCATTCGTTTTGGAAAGAGTAAGAAAGACATGACATGGATGCAGCATTCCCTACCTGAGAGAGTGACATCTTCTGAGGAGCCATCTGGTGGTACAGGGTGCACCAAGGCACAAATCAGGCCATTGTTCTCCTTCTTCTTGATGTAGTCTGCTATCAGCTCTGTCAGGTCGTTGTAACCTCGCTGAATAGTACCTCCTTCTGACTGCAATCACAAACCATGCACACTGTATAATAGGTTTGCTGTGTCTTCTTGTTTGCCTTAGGAAGATAATCTAAGGATTTGTCATTAATTCAGTGCACTATGCTACCATGAAAGTCTATTTTACATTATGCTACCATGAAAGTCTATTTTACATCAACACTTTACTATGTGACTATTATATAAGACATCACACTTTGGATGGACATAAATTTACATTTATTTCATGTCCCTGTTGCATTTTTCATTTGTATTTATCTGTCTATACCTTAAGTATAATAAACATTTTTCCATCACTTTTTTCGTAACAGTGATGTAATTTTATCATTATAGTTGTAATTTTAAAATGCTTTCATGCACACATGGGCATAGTTTCATTTTGTTAGAATTAAAGATAAAATCCAATTAACATCAAGTTTTGTAGCAAATCCATTTAAACAAGAGTTCCGCTGTCCGATTCATATGCCCCCATAACAGAGCTTTGAACTAGTAACCCTAATTTCAAAAGAAATCATCTACTGTCCAAGGCCAATGCACATGTGAAGTATCAAGCCAATCAGTCAATTTGTTGATGAGTTATTGATCAGAAACAATTTTCACACTTATTGTGACAGCGACTTTTACCTCTGACTTAGTGACCTTAATTGCAATAGGGGTAATCTATTGTCCAAGGCCAATTCACATGGGAGGTATCTAGCCAATCCGTTTATTCATTGAAAAGTTATTGACCAGAAAGGATTTTCCAACTTATTGCGACAGTGACCATGACCTTTGATCTAGTGATCCCAATTTCAATAAGGGTCATATACTTTCCAATTCCAATGCACCTGGGAAGTATCAAGCCAATCGGTCAATTTGTTGACCAGTCATTGATCGGAAATGATTTTCCCACTTACTGTGACAGTGACCTTGACCTTTGACCTAATGACCCAATTTTCAATAGGGGTGATCTACTCAGGTTAAGGCCAATAAACATGCAAAGTATCAAGCAAATCGGTCAATACGTTGATGAGTTATTGATCGGAACCAATTTCCCCACTTATTGTGACAGTGACCTTGACCTTTCACCAAGTAACCCCAATTTCAATAGGGGTCATCTACTGTACAAGGCCTATGCACATGTGAAATATCAAGCCAATCAGTCAATTTGTTGACAATTTATTGATTGGAAACGATTTTCACACTTATTGTGATAGTGACCTTAACCTTTGACCTTGTGACCCCCATTACTATAGAAGTCATCTACTGTCCAAGGCCAATGCACATGTTAAGTATCAAGCCAATGGGTCAGTTGGTTAACAAATTATTGATTGGAAATGATTTTCACACTTAGTGAGATAGCGACCTTGACCTTTGACCTGGTGACCCCAATTTCAATGGGGTCTTCTACTGTCCAAGGCCAATGCACATGTGAAGTATCAAGCCAATTGGTCAATTCGTTGACAAGTTATTGATCGGAAACGAACTGGTCTACCGACAGACTGACTGACATACAGACCGACATCCAGCAAAACAATATACCACCTCTTCTTCGTAGGGGGGCATAATGAAGCAATATTATAAGTTTAAGTATCTACTTTACTTTTACTTTCCAAAATATATTAAATACTAAAGGTAAAACTGCATACAATGCATTATTGAAAAAAGACAATTTATTAAAATATTGCATTAAGCCAAGTTTCCCTACAGTGAGGCTCCTATGGATACCAACTTGTGGCTACAATGTGAGTTATTCTTGTAAGTTACCTGAACATGCAGCTTGCAGTCTGGGCCAGGTAGAACCCTGTACTGATGCACCTTGGATTGCATTCTGTAAACAGTGCAACAATCCATAGATGATATCTTGTGCACAATGAAAAGCATCCTTTAAAAATCAAAGAAATCAAAACTTGGATTGCCACCTGCAAAGAATTAAAACAAGAGGGCCAAAATGGCCCTAGTTCGCTCACCTGAGAGGAGTGGGTTCATTCAATCATAAATCAAACGTCAAATTTGACCTAGATATTGTCCAGACATACATCCTGGTAAAGTTTCATCATTATTGAACCATTATGGAGTGTTTTTGTTTTTGTAAGATATGACCTGGTGACCTATATTTTGAGTTGACCCCCATGACCAAACATCAAACTTTGCTTAAATAAATAGATATTATGACCAAGATTAATAAAATCTGAAACAAAATTGTGACCTCAAGAGAGTTAACAAGGATTTTGTATAATATAATGAAAATTTTGACAATCTATTAGAGACATTATTATTAATTATGCAACTTTGCTCATTATCAAACTTGACGGAGATCTTTCAGCAACTTTGATAAATAATGCTTGAGAAATGTGAATGCTAGAGTGTTTAAAAATGTGGACGGACGGACGGCGGACAAAGACCCATCCTAAAATCTCACCTGAGCAATCAGGTGAGCTAAAAAGTGTTTTGTTCACCGATCTAAGCCATTTTCCAACTTGTCAGAGAAATCAATCGAACAAATGTATTGACTAAGTTTCACGATGATTAGGCAAAAAATGTGACATCTATAGTGTTCACAAGGTTTCTCTCTAGTCATATAAGGAAAACTGCCCCACCACCCCCCACCCCTAATGGCCATATTTGCTGACCGATTGGGATCATTTGCGAACTCATCTGAGATATATATAAAACCAATCTTTTCACCAAGTTTCATGATGATTGGGCAAAAAATGTGACTTCTAGAGTATTCACAAGCTTTAATTTTTTACTATATAAACATAAGAAAACTGGCCCCCCCCCATTAGCCATGTTATTCAACGGACCTGAACCATTTTCAAACTAAACTCTCGTATCTAGGAAACAAATGTTCTGATCAAATTTCATTAAAATTGTGCCAAAAATGTGACTTCTATAGTGTTCACATGTTTTCACTTCATACATAATAATTATAGAGAAAAATGCCCCGCCCACTGGCGGCCATGTTTTTTCACCAATCTGGACCATTTTCGAACTCGTTCGAGATATCAATAAAACCAATGTTTTGACTAAGTTTCATGATAATTGGGCTAAAATTGTGACTTTTAGAGTGTTTACAAGGTTTCTCTATAGCCAAATAAGGAAAACTGCCCCGCCCACTGGTGGCCATGTTTTTCAATGGACTGGAACCACTAATGAACTCAACCAACATATCATTAAGACAAACATTTTGACAAAGTAACATGAAGATTGGGCATGAAATGTAACTTCTACAGTGTTTACAAGGTTTTTCTTTTTTTTGACCTAGTGACTTAGTTTTTGCCCCGGCATGACCCAGTTTCATACTCGACAGAGATATCATTGGGACAAAGCTTCTTACCAAGTTTCATGAAAATCCGCCAAAAAAATGTGGCCTCTAGAGTGTTTACAAACAAATGTGGACGGACGGACAGACGATGGACAAAGACCGATCACAAAAGCTCACCTTTTTTTTTCAGGTGAGCTAAAAATCAAATATAATGTCATGTGTTTTCCTCACTAACTTTCGAACTAAAATGCTGGAATGTTGGGGGCACTTAGAAATCAAGTTGGCAAAGTACAAAATCTTTAGAACTGGAAAATGTGTGCCTTATTTTAAATCCCAATTACAACAAGATACAAGCATTTACTTTTCATTTATGCATTCCTAATGCAAGTCATATATGCAGATATCCTAGGAAAAACTTGCAAAGATAATAGAGCAATAACCATACCCTTAACCCATTTATGCCTAGCGTCTAGAAAAAAGGCTTTGGCAAACAGCGCAGACCCAGATGAGACGCCGCATGATGCGGAGTCTCATCAGGGTCTGCACTGTTTGCTTAAAGGAATTTCTGTAAGAAATATTCTAAATATAGAAATAAATATACTAGACATCCCTTATTTAGGAAATAAATTGATCCAATTTAGAAGGATGGGAGAGTCCACTAGGCTTAAATGGGTTAAAATCATATACCCTTAGTAATCACTTTTTGAATCAGTTACTTTGCGATACCTATATTAAACTGATACTCCTCTAGTCACATAAGCATCCACAGCACACTCTCCATTCACATTTCCAGAATCCAGCACCAACTTGCGTATCTCGCCATACATGCAAGCATTGCACACTCATTGCAGGGGGAATGAAATTTTACAGAAAATTGTTGAGGTACCAGAGAGCTTTGCCAGACAACAGATGTTCTTGACAAAAATCTGGCACTTGCTTCATCCTGGAATCCATTCCCCATAAATCATGAAAAGTAAATCATCTTCAGTAAAACAATTGTCTTAAATATGGCGTTTTAAGAACAATTATTTTAAACAGTATTTTTTTCACTATTTTGGTAAAGAGGTCAGGTCCATTTGGATTCGGAAAAAATCTTGTTGTTGTGACTAAAACTAGGATTTTTTTTAAATATTAACAATGTCATTAATGGCAATGCATATTAATTAATACACTTTAACTCCATTATATTGCGGTCCGTTATAACGCTGTGTCCAATATAACGCGGGGGGTGCTTGGATCCCGTTTTTTCTCCAACCTTCCATTTCTGATTCAAGTCCATGTTATGCAACTTCATGTATTTTTCATAAATTCAAAGAAGCCGGCGATCACAGCTTGATTGCTTTATCCGTCCGTTTAACTGATTTTAACCGATTAGAGGTTAAACGACACTCGACAGCTAATTGGTGTTAATCTGTTGTGTAATGTCAATAAAGGTGTGAAAACTCGCGAGTCGGTGTTTATTACATGTATTCCCTATCAGAGCGGTTCGATGCGCTAATTTCAATAAGGCAACTGCAAGCGGAATAATTATCAAATTAAAGTTATTTAAAACGATTACCTGTTTATGTTTTGTATTTATCGTGTATTGTATTTCATTGTATAAACTATGGCTGAGTAAGTGTGTTATCGTTTATTATATGCTACACATGCTTGATAAATAAAAATATCTTTGTGTGTGTTTAATGTTTCAGTACGTATACGAAAAATAAATTTAAAAATCCTGACGATTTATTTACATGCTAACGCAGTGTAATAGTTAACAGAGATGCACTTAAATTTTTGCCCGTTATCAGAAAGTCCACGGAAAGCACGTTTTTCACATGCTGCGTATGACGCAATAAAACATTTCTTTGTACATGTATCGTATTGCATTCAATCTAAATTCGCTCGTCCAATGAAAGCTGTGTCCCATAATGCACTGTACTAATTTTTCTGAAAAATGGCGTAGGCATATGAATTTGTTTACGAACTTCGTAAACATATTTCTTGTCTTAAATGTTAAACATTATTTTTTCGTAAGTGATGTAATTATATTGGATTATCGGATAAATGTGCACATTAGAAAAGCGGTAGTTATACAGTGTTATCGTTCGATTCGGTTTACATGCATGCATTTGCGGATGACAACACAGCATGACGATACACAGGACCTATATTATAGGCTATAGTCTTTACCTGTTTTTATAGCCCCTAAAATAAATAAGCTCAAAACTTATAACGCTGTCCGTTTATAACGGTGTTGCGTGGCTTGGACCCCGTCATTCGCGTTATATTGGAGTTACAGTGTAATCAGGCAATGACAGTTGAGCTTATTAGCCCTTGAAATCTGTGCTGGAGTGAGCTAGAGGTTTCAGTTAGGGCAATACAATATTCCCTTTCTATATTTTGATAACAGTCTCAGACTGAACACTATAAAGTTACTTCTTCAAATCAAGAATAAAAATATTGTTGAACTTTCTAGAAGTTCCTTTAGGCAAAATCAAAGTTTCAGTGCCCAAACACTGTTAGTTATCTTGACAACATAGTCTAATGCGGCATGAAAAACATCATGATTTTCAGTAAATCATACAAAATTAATATGATCATTTATTACAACCAAAGTTATTGTCAATCTATGCAAGGCATCAGCTGTTGATATAATTATAGCTTAAAAAAAGCTAAATCCACAACAATCTGAAAGTTTGAGTGATTCTTTGAACCCATGATTTTGTGGATAAGGATGCAATTAAAGAATTGGGTTGCAAAAACTCATAAAATAAAACAAGAGGGCAATGATGGCCCTGAATCGCTCACCTGACTAACCTTGCTACATCAACTTAAATTCTATCAGACCCATATACAATCCCAAGCCAGACTTTATCAATCAATACATTCTGACAAAATTACATAAAGACATTATGAAAACTGTGGCCTCTTTTATCTACACTAGGTTTTACTAGAATTGGCCTGGTGACCTAATTTTTGACCCGAGATGACCCATATACGATCCAAAATCAGATATTATCAAGATAAACATTCTGCCCACATCTCATTAAGATTAGCTGAAAACTATGATCTATATTGTCTTCACAAGGTTTTTCTAAGATTTGACCTAGTGACCTAGTTTTTGACCACTGATGACCCAAATACAATCCCAACCCAGATTTCATCAAGATAAACATTCTGACCAAATTTCATAAAGATTGGATGAAAACTGTGACCTCTATTGTCTATACAATGGTTTTTCTATTATTTAACCTAGTGACCTAGTTTTTGACCTAGTGACCTAGTTTTTGACCCCAGATGACCCCAAAAAATCCCAACCCAAATTTCATCAAGATAAACATTCTGACCAAATTTCATAAGGATTGGATGAAAACTGTGACCTCTACTGTCTACACAAACAAATTGTTGATGTTTTCTTCTATTATTTGACCTAGTGACCTCGTTTTTTTACCTCAGATGACCCAAATACAATCAGAACCCAGATTTCATCAAGATAAACATTCTGACCAAATTTCATAAAGATTGGATGAAAACTGCGACCTCTTTTGTCTACACAAGGTTTTTCTATTATTTGACCTAGTGACCTAGTTTTTGACCCCAGATGACCCAAATACAATCCCTTCCCAGATTTCATCAAGATAAACATTCTGACCAAATTTCATAAAGATTGGATGAAAACTGTAACCTCTACTGTCTACACAAGGTTTTTCTATTATTTGACCTAGTTTTTTACCTAGTGACCTAGTTTTTGACCCCAGATGATCCAAATACAATCCCAACCCAGATTTTATTAAAATAAACATTCTGACAAAATTTCATAAAGATTGGATGAAAACTGCAACCTCTATTGTCTACACAAGAATTGTCTTTTATTTGACCTAGTTTTTGACCTAGTGACCTAGTTTTTGACCCAAGATGACCCAAATACAATCCCAACCCAGATTTCATCAAGATAAACATTCTGACCAAATTACATAAAGATAAGATGAAAACTGTGACCTCTACTGTCTACACAAACAAATTGTTGACGGACGGACGCACGCACACACGCACGCACACACAACGGACGCTGGACATCACATGGTCACATAAGCTCACCATGTCACTTTGTGACAGGTGAGCTAAAAACACACAAGAATCCTTCAATGCGATATCTTAAGTGAAATAGATTCCTTGGTATACAAGAAGCCGTAATATAATACCAGTCCATATCTGACAATTCATGTAACAAGTTTAAACACAAAATTCCCCTACAGGTGTAAAATAAGGAAAGTTCTTTGTTTGTTAAGCACGATTTTCTGTACAGCCTGTAACTTGATATTTTCTATCACGCTTTTCATGACCATTTCTCAATCTTAAAAATAACTGATAAAGATAAACATCTTTGGTGTCCTGGCATATCAATTTTTGCAAAACAGTGTGAGTGCAGAAAAGAAAGAAATGATATTGCACCTTAATGTTAGCAGTAAATTTAACCCCAAAAAAGGTTAGCCATAGTACAGTCAATCTTGTGCTTGCGACCACTTGAATTAAGCGACTTTTGTCTTATGCGACCACTTTAAATCCCGCCCCGAGCGTTTTACCTATATTTTCATGTTGTATTAAGTGACTTTTGTCTTACGCAACCAGTGACCGCTGATTTTAGTGTATTATGATGCCCGAGTCTTGAATTAAGCGACCGCTTTAAGGTAAAAGTGGTAAATCTGTTGACCATTCAGGGACAAATCAGTGTTGATTGTTTATCTAAGCCGATAACATAAACGATTACACCTTTGTTTTGATTTCACACCAGCCATTTTCCTTTGTCTCGATGACCGGTTCTGACCAGTGTTAATGCTGACTGCGTATCAATTTTTGGTGTCGAATAATACAGTGAGGTATTGCCAGTTCAGTCTACGGGTTAAAGAGTTTACTATCTGGGACGTTAAGTGACAAATTTGATCGCCGATTTTATTGCAGAAACAATGCGCCAACGCGACAAACATTTTCACAGTGTTCTCGAGAGGTGTAAAACATAAACTATTAATCGGTAACATGTACCGAAATCTGTTCATTACAAAATGTAATTGTTATTATGCTAATTAGTTTGTGTTAGCAAATTTTCCAATCAGGCGTGTTTATTTAGTTTTCAATCAAGGTGTTTTATTTATTTCCCTATGTACCATAATCGAGTCATATATATATATATATATATATATATATATAAGCTTACATGCAGAAATTAAAATGTCAAAACGGAAAGTATTAAATCAGAAAAAATCGGGTATTGGAAGTGTCAAAGAGTAAAAGTGCACGTAAATTTAATCGCGAATGAGTTTGGAGTCGGAAAAACCCATTCTCCGTGCAAACCATTTACATTGTATTTAGAATTAGAGAGAACAAATACAACTTATTTTAGTAAAAAAATGTTTTATTCATTTTATTTATATTTAGATTCATTTGATTACAAAAGCAGAAATACCTGTGTTAAAAGGAGATAATCCGATATCTGGATTTAAAATCAATGGTCCGCATCCATCACAAATGGCCTTTTTTTAATTTAAAGACCATTTTATTAAGAGACCACTTTTGGTTACTCCCTTTAGTGGTCTCTAAATACAAGATTGACTGTAGTTGGATTCAATAAAATATAAACAAGATATGTTTGCATAACATGTTTACCCCCCCCCCCCCCCCCCCCCCCCATACACACACACACCATCTCATCTCACCACTTGCATTTGCATTTGTCCCTGCAACCTCAATCTCATAAGAAGTCTTCCTCTCATCCCTAGTAACCATCAAATAACTAATTGCATAATGATGGGTCAAGATTTCATTGAGAAAAAAAATGGTCTGTCATATCATGTTCCTTTGGACCAGTGAATGCTAGCATTGATAGCCAGCTTCTTGTCATATCGAGAAACCATCATACCAAATTCCATGATTGTAGGACAAAAGGTAAACCAGTGTGGTTCAAATTTCATGGTTCAAGCCCATTTGACCTTGACCTTTGACCATGTTAAACACAAAATCAATTAGTCTTTTCCTTTCATCTGAAGGGACAATCATATCAAATGGCAGGATCATAGGCTGATTGCCTGATCATGGGACCACATGGAAATGAAATGATCTACTGACCAACAAGCCAACTGTCTGAGGCAGCAACCAACTGACCAAGGCAGCAACCAACTGACAGACATGTGTAAAGCAATACACCTTTACCCCTGCTTCTTCAAAGTGGGCCATCATTAATTGCTAAGGACTATGGACCACACTGGTCATGATTACAGTGACTTACAAGAATAGCCTTATTCACCCAATAGGATCACCTTTACCACAAAGTTATCCAGGACATATTCATCAACCCCTCTGTGAATACTAAATAAACTTTTTTAAATCATAATATTACAAAGGTATCTAGTACGTTCTTATATTTTGAACTTTACAGGTTTAAAACAAGTAAATATTGCTTGAATTAATATTGTGTGTGCCTTTTATAAGCAGAAAACCAGGATTTCACATATTATATATGAAAAGAAATTTAACTTGAAACAATCAAAGTTAATATTCCCTTAGGTTGTTTCTTTATGAAAATGCTAAAAACCCACATGAATGATAATCAAAGCGAGCCCCTTGGCCTACTTACAGCACACAGAGGACGTACGCTCCAGACAGGGACTCTGAGTCACGCACAAGGAAACTCCCATCATCCTTGGCCTGGGTCAGCAGCACCTCGGCCTGGAAGCGTGTGATCCCCTTGTGAAAGAATGCAACGGACATCCTCGTATGGATGTCACGTAACTGTGGGGGCCTCGTGTACCTGGAATCACAAAGTAGAGAACAATTTTAGGAAAGTTGAGTGTGTCTGTGCATGTGTGTGTATTTCGAAGTTTATGAGGTGGCTACATAATGTGAGAACCAAGAGTGTGTCAAATCACTCCTACCTAATTAACTATTTGACTCACGAAAGTTGGGATGATTTTTTTTAATAAAGCTCAAATGTTCAGCTATTGTTTTTTACTTAAATATACACTGTAACTCCAATATAGCGCTGTCAATGGGGTCCAAGCCGCGAAACAGCGCTATAACGGATCCGCGTTATAGGTTTTGAGCTCATTTACTGCAGGGCGCTATAAAAAAAACAGGTATAGAATAGCCTATAATATAGGTCATGTATATTGCCATGCTGTGTTGACGCAAATACATGCATATAAACCGAATCGTATCGATAACAGTATACATACCGCTTTTCTTATGTGCACATTTATCCAATAATCCAATGAAATTACAACATCACTTAAAAAATAATAATCTTGAACATTAATGACGATATATGTTTAAGAAATTCGTAAACACAACCGTTCGCATATATGCCATTTTCAGAAGTGTTAAGAGTACAGTGCATTATGGGGCAGAGCTTTCATTAGACGAGCGACTTTAAATTTAGATTGAATGCAATACAACTAATGTACAAAAATTGTTTTATTGCGTCATATGCATGCAAAAAACGTGTTTCCCAGGGACTTTCTGATACCGCGCGAAAATGAAAGTGAAACTATGTTAACAATTGCCGGTACACTGCGTTCGCATGTAAATGAATCGTCTGCATTATTTAATTTCTTATACACGAACTGAAAGATTAAATGACATAATACTAGAATGATAATGAAATGACAGAAAAAGTTGTTTTATACAGTAAGCAGTATATTTCACAGCCGCTCATTTAATATAGTCAAACTGCAACCATATCAAAGTAAGAATGTTACAATCGTTTTGAATTACTTGAATTGTATAACTATCCCGCTTGCACTTAACTTATGGAAATTATCGCACTGAACCGCTCTGATGAGGAATACATGTAATAAACACTGACACGCGAGTTTTTCACACCTTTATTGACATTACACAACAGATTAACACCAATTAGCTGTCGGTGTTGTTTAACCTCGAGGCGATTATAATCGGTTCAACGGACGGTTGAATAAAGCAATCAACATGACTGTGATTCCCGCCATCTTTGCATTGTCTGAAAATACATGAAGTTGCATAATACCGATTTGAATCAGAAATCAAATGGAAGGTTGGAGAAAAAATGGGTTCCAAGCACCCTCCGCGTTATATTGGATTCAGCGTTATAACGGAGCGCTTTATATTGGAGTTACAGTGTATTTTTATTTTGGTGTGGTCTTGTGTTGTGTGTGAGAAGACAGAGTAGCTGAAAGAAACTCCACCTGTTCAATATTGTGACCACAACCACACTCACATGCTTCCAGGAACAGGGATTAACCCATGTATGCCTAGTGGACTCTCCCTTCCTTCTAAATTGGATCAATTTATTTCCAAAATTAAGGATGTCTAGTATATTTATTTCGATATTTAGAATATTTCTAAGAGAAATTCCTTTAAGCAAACAGCGCAGACTCTGATGAGATCTGGGTCTACGCTGTTTGCCAAGGCCTTTTTCTAGACGCTAGGCATAAATGGATTAAATCCAGGTCACCCACGTGAGAAGCATTGACTTGAGTACTAGGTAAATATAACAATGTTAGATCTAATGAGAAATAACAAGAGATGTGTTTGTCAAAAACACAATGCCCACTATTGCGCTGCTATGAAGCCATAAATTTGACCTTTGACCTTGGAAGGATGACCTTGACCTTTCACCACTCAAAACGTGCAGCTCCATGAGATACACATGCATTTTAAATATCAAGTTGCTTTCTTCAATATTGCAAAATTTGACCTTTGACCCTTGAAGGATGACCTTGACCTTTCACCACTCAAAATGTGCAGCCTCCATGAGATACAAATGCATGCAAAATATCAAGTTGCTATCTTCAATATTGAAAAAGATATCAATATCTTCAATATTAAAAATATGACCTTTGACCTTGACCTTGAGGATGACCTTGACCTTTCACCACTCAAAATGTGCACTCCATGAGATATGCATGCATTTTAAATATCTAGTTGCTTTCTTCAATATGGCAAAAATTTGACCTTTGACCTTGAAGGATGACCTTGACCTTTCACCACTCAAAATTTGCAGCTCCATGAGATACACATGCATGCCAAATATCAAGTTGCTATCTTCAATAGTGAAAAAGTTATGGCCAATGTTTAAGTTTTCTGATGGACGGACAGACGCCATATATTAGACATTTGACCTTGAAGGATGACCTTGACCTTCACCTTTCACCACTCAAAATGTGCAGCTCCATGACATGCAAAAGCATGCCAAATATCAAGTTGCTATGTTAAATATTTAAAAAGTTATGACCATTAAAGTATTGGACGACGGACGGGACTGACGGACAGTTCAACTGCTATATGCCACCCTACAGGGGCATAAAAATATGCACTTAGCCATTTTAAAACCAAAAATGATTTCTCATAGTTTAATACTTTGTACAGCTGATTTTTCTATTTACAAGAGTTTAGATATGAATTTTAACTTAATGTACTCTATATTTTGTGTCTTGTTCTGAGAAAACTGGGCATAATGCATGTGCATAAAGTGTCATCCCAGATTAGCCTGTGCAGTCCGCACAAGCTAATCAGGGACGACACTTTCCACCTTAGCTTGATTTTCGGCAAGGAGGGACTTCCTTGAAACTAAAACTACTATAAAAGTGGAAAGTGTCGTCCCTGATTAGCCTGTGCGGACTGCACAGGCTAATCTGGGATGACACTTTATGCACATGCATTATGCCCAGTTTTCTCAGAACAAGACACATTTGAATAGTCTTAAACCATTAGATCAAAAGTAATAATTCAAAATAGATCAAATGATTTTATACACCAATAACTTGCCTTATCTATAAACCATATCAACTCTCAAAGACAAAAACAAACAATAAAACAACAGTTTTGATCAGTTGCAATAACATTTT